>NW_023995851.1:0-75525 GCF_015586225.1 Lucilia sericata
CTAGTCTATAGTCTAGTCTAGTCTATAGTCTAAGTCTATAGTCTAGTCTAGTCTAGTCTAGTCTAGTCTAGTCTAGTCTAGTCTAGTCTATAGTCTAGTCTAGTCTAGTCTATAGTCTAGTCTAGTCTAGTCTATAGTCTATATAGTCTAGTCTATAGTCTATATTCTTGTCTATAATCTATAATCTATAGTCTAGTCTATAGTCTAGTCTATAGTCTATAGTCTAGTCTATAGTCTAGTCTATAGTCTAGTCTATAGTCTAGTCTATAGTCTAGTCTATAGTCTAGTCTATAGTCTAGTCTATAGTCTAGTCTATAGTCTAGTCTATAGTCTAGTCTCTAGTCTATAGTCTATAGTCTATAGTCTAGTCTATAGTCTAGTCTATAGTCTAGTCTATAGTCTAGTCTATAGTCTAGTCTATAGTCTAGTCTATAGTCTAGTCTATAGTCTAGTCTATAGTCTAGTCTATAGTCTAGTCTATAGTCTAGTCTATAGTCTAGTCTATAGTCTAGTCTATAGTCTAGTCTATAGTCTAGTCTATAGTCTAGTCTATAGTCTAGTCTATAGTCTAGTCTATAGTCTAGTCTATAGTCTAGTCTATAGTCTAGCCTATAGTCGAGTCTATAGTCTAGTCTATAGTCTAGTCTATAGTCTAGTCTATAGTCTAGTCTATATCTAGTCTATAGTCTAGTCTATAGTCATCTATAGTCTAGTCTATAGTCTAGTCTATAGTCTAGTCTATTAGTCTAGTCTATAGTCTAGTCTATAGTCCTAGTCTATAGTCTAGTCTATAGTCTAGTCTATAGTCTAGTCTATAGTCTAGTCTATAGTCTAGTCTATAGTCTAGTCCTATAGGTCTAGTCTATAGTCTAGTCTATAGTCTAAGTCTATAGTCTAGTCTATAGTCCTAGTCTATAGTCTAGTCTATAGTCCTAGTCTATAGTCTAGTCTATCTAATCTATAGTCTTAGTCTATAGTCTTGTCTATAGTCTAGTTCTATAGTCTTGTCTATAGTCTAGTCTATAGTGTAGTCTATAGTATAGTCTATGGTCTAGTCTATGGTCCTAGTCTATAGTCTAGGGTCTAGTCTATAGTCTAGTCTATAGTCTAGTCTATAGTCTAGTTTATAGTCAAGTCTATAGTCTAGTCTATAGTCTAGTCTATAGTCTAGTCTATATCTAGTCTATAGTCTAGTCTATAGTCTAGTCCTATAGTCTAGTCTATAGTCTAAGTCTATAGTCTAGTCTATAGTCTAGTCCAGGGCACACTTAGAAAGGTGACTGCATCACTATAACAATACAAAAACAACATGTATTTTGTTTTTGTACTAGAATCAGACTAATGTCAAAAATGACATAAGAAATGTAAACAAATAAAATTCTTAACATATAAACAATAACAACTTTTGACATTATGCATACTCTTCACAAAAATAAAAAAATAATCAGCTGCTCTATTGCAGTCACCTTACTTTATTATGCCATGGGCTAGTCTATAGGCAAGTCCAGTCTAGTCCATAGTCTAATCTACTATCTAGAATATAGTCTAGTCTTTAGTCTAGCCTATATTCTAGTTTACAGTCTAGTCTATAGGCTGGCAAAGAGTCTAATCTATAATCTAATCTATAGTCTATTCTAATAAAATATTGAGCAAGTTTACATTTTTTTTTTTCATTTTAGCTTTTTTATTTTTTTTCCTGTAGACAACACTGACTGGAATATTATTAAAGCAATAAGAATATTTACCCAAAATAAACTGTCAGTTAATAAATTTGCCCGTATTTTTTTTCCTTCTAACGAATGGCAAACACAAAAGGAAATGTCAAAATTACTCTACTTGCTTGAAGCAACACACACACTTATAGCATCAACTGGAATATTTTACCATAAATTTTATTTTGTAAATTTATTTTGGTAAAATTTTCAAAAAAATATCCAAAAATTCTATACTTCTAAAGTGAAATCGTATGGTTTATTTTAAGTTTAATCCAAAAGTGTGTTAAAAAATTGGAAAATTTTGACACAATTTGTGAAATAAAAAAACAGGCGGTGCATAAATGCACACAAGACAACCGGGTGGTCGGCAAAAAAAGAAATAAAGTCGTACAAAAGGCTGAAAGTAAAAGAAATCATAACCCAAAGAAAGAACAGAACACAAGGAGAACAAAATAATAAATACGGAAAAAAATAAAATGCACATGCAATAGAAGTGTTTTTTAAAAAGGAATTTATTAGCAAACGTAAACATTTAGCTAAAAGAAAAACTAATATATTGCTTTATTATAAAGCAGCATAAAAGGAAAACAATTGGAACCAGCAAGCAGCATTTTATCTTTTAATAATTATATAAGGAATTGCGAGGAGCCGCCGGCTACATAGAGTGGCAAGCACTCAGAAAACTTTAGAGAAAAAACAACCAACCGACCGACCTCCCACTTGGTAAACGTGTATTTTTTCTTTGGATTTGACAGATAGACAGCAGCTGCCCAGCCTGCGCCTTTTTTTGTTGGCAACCATGGATGTGTATGATGTTAGTGATGATTTGATTAAGAAACTAAATGATTGGAAGTTAATTGGCATAATATCGGGTAAATTTAATGAACTAAAAGAGAATCACTCAAAAGTGAATTTTGTGGAACATGCCTTGATCGATTTCAAATACATCGAGAAAATTCTATTGAATGTTAAACTGCGCGAGGAAAAGTGCAATAAACGTAGCTCCGAATATCGTATGTTGGGCAATGAACAATTTTCATTGAAAAATAAGAAATATTTTCAGGTGAGTAATATAAGTGAAAATATGCGTAATAAAAATACAAAACGCATGAAAAGTAAGGTAAACAAATAGTAGGGGTTATAATACGACTAGATGTTACTCTACTTATATATATTTTCTTAAAATTAATGGATTTAATAAAAATTTATTTTCTAAAAAGTCTAGACAATGGGACAGACCACAATTTAGACTATATGTACTTTAGCATAGACTATGCAATTGACTCGAGTTTCAACTAAAGAGAAAACTGACTTGACTATAAACTAAACCATAGACTAGTTTAAATACTAGATTATAGACTGTAGTTTGTTTTGTTCTAGTGCTTTTGTTGTTCGGTTTTACTTCAGTTCTAGTTCAGTTCTAGATCAGTTTTAGTTCAGTTCTAGTTCAGTTCTAGTTCAGTTCTAGTTCAATTCTAGTTCAGTTCTAGTTCAGTTCTAGTTCTTGTTCAGTTCTAGTTCAGTTCTAGTTCAGTTCTAGTTCAGTTCTAGTTCAGTTCTAGTTCAGTTCTAGTTCAGTTCTAGTTCAGTTCTAGTTCAGTTCTAGTTCAGTTCTAGTTCAGTTCTAGTTCAGTTCTAGTTCAGTTCTAGTTCAGTTCTAGTTCAGTTCTAGTTCAGTTCTAGTTCAGTTCTAGTTCAGTTCTAGTTCAGTTCTAGTTCAGTTCTAGTTCAGTTCTAGTTCAGTTCTAGTTCAGTTCTAGTTCAGTTCTAGTTCAGTTCTAGTTCAGTTCTAGTTCAGTTCTAGTTAAGTTCTAGTTCAGTTCTAGTTCAGTTCTAGTTCAGTTCTAGTTCAGTTCTAGTTCAATTCTAGTTCAGTTCTAGTTCAGTTCTAGTTCAGTTCTAGTTCAGTTCTAGTTCAGTTCTAGTTCAGTTCTAGTTCAGTTTTAGTTCAGTTCTAGTTGCGTTCTAGTTCAGCTCTGGATCCGTTTTAGTTCAGGTTCAGTTCTATTTTAGTTCGAATTAAGTTCTAGTTCAGTTCTAGTTTAATTTTGATTCAGTTATAGTTCAGTTCTAGTTCTAGTTCAGTTTTAGTTCAGTTCTAGTTCAGTTCTAGTTCAGTTCTAGTTCAGTTCTAGTTCAGTTCTAGTTCAGTTTTAGTTCAGTTCTAGTTCAGTTCTAGTTGCGTTCTAGTTCAGCTCTGGATCCGTTTTAGTCAGCTCTGGATCCGTTTTAGTTCAGGTTCAGTTCTATTTTAGTTCGAATTAAGTTCTAGTTCAGTTCTAGTTTAATTTTGATTCAGTTATAGTTCAGTTCTAGTTTAATTTTGATTCAGTTATAGTTCAGTTCTAGTTCTAGTTCAGTTTTAGTTCAGTTCTAGTTCAGTTCTAGTTCAGTTCTAGTTCAGTTCTAGTTCAGTTCTAGTTCAGTTTTAGTTCAGTTCTAGTTCAGTTCTAGTTGCGTTCTAGTTCAGCTCTGGATCCGTTTTAGTCAGCTCTGGATCCGTTTTAGTTCAGGTTCAGTTCTATTTTAGTTCGAATTAAGTTCTAGTTCAGTTCTAGTTTAATTTTGATTCAGTTATAGTTCAGTTCTAGTTTAATTTTGATTCAGTTATAGTTCAGTTCTAGTTCAGTTTTAGTTCAGTTCTAGTTCTGCTCTAGTTTCATTCTAGTTCAGTTTTAGTTTCGTTCAGATTCAGTTCGAATTAAGTTTGAGTTCAGTTCTAGTTTAATTCGGATTCAGTTATAATTCAGCTGTAATTCAGTTCTAGTTCAGCTCTCCTTCAGTTGTAGATCAGTTCTAATTCAGTTGTAGGTCAGGTGTAGCTCAGTTCAGTTATAGTTGAGTTCTACTTCGGTTCATGTTCAGTTCTATATCAAAGATTTCTTAGAGATTCCTTAAGAAATATTAAATTTACTTTATCCCCTTTTTCTCTCCACAGGCCCTGGAATTGTATAATAAAAGTATTTGTTTTTCTGAACCCGGTTCCGAGAATCTCTCCATTGGCTATGCCAATCGTTCTGCCGTACTATTCGAATGGAAACGCTATCGCGAATGTCTGCTCAATATAGAGTTGGCACGCAAGGCCAACTATCCTAGCCGATTGATGCACAAATTGGATAAACGTGAAAAGGATTGCCATAAATTATTGGCCAGTCAACCGCCCGACATTCAACCCTATGAATTTCAAATGGAATTCGAAGCACACCCTCAAGTGCCCCATATAGCCGAGTGTCTGGAGTTGCGCGAAACTGCCGAAGAGGGTCGCTTCATATGCGCTAAACGTGATTTGGTTGTGGGCGATTTGGTAGCCACTGATGAGCCATTCTGTTCGACTCTACTGCCACCAATGCGTTTTATACGCTGTGCCACCTGTAAAGAAGAGAAATATCTTACACTAATACCCTGCGAAAGTTGTTGTTCCGTTATGTTCTGTTCGGAGGAGTGCCGTGAGACTGCGGTCAACACTTTCCATAAATATGAATGTCCCGTCATTGATTTACTGCACACCATGTTTAATAAAATACATGGCATCGCCTTGAGGGTGTGTCTCTCGGCTTTGGAACTGTTTCCCACCATTGAAGAGCTTATGGCATTTTGCGATGAACCCGATAATCAAAATCGTTCTGCATTTGATTTGGACTATACCAACTTTACGCCCAGAGAACACTATCGGGCCATACACGGTCTAGTGACTAATCAGCACTTGCGCTCCGTTTCGGATCTATTTCAACGTTCGGTGGTTTGTGCTGTGCTCAAGCATTTCATGATTAACTACACACCTTTGAAAGACTTTTTGGGTGGTGAAGAGGGACAAAATTTCTTTACAGAATTACTGTTTCGACACTTGCAGACCTCACCCTCCAATATGCATGGCATCGATTTGGTGGAACAAATCAATGAGACTAAAGATGATACAACGCACTCGTCGGGAGCATTTGCTTTTCTATCACTGCTTAATCATTCATGTGCCCCCAATACGGTGCGTATTTATAAAGGCTGTAAAGCCTATTTGTTTGTGCTTCGTCCAATACCTGCCGGTGGTATGCTGCATGATAATTATGGGTGAGTTTTTGGGGAAATAAAATCAAAGTTTTATTTTTTAATTATTTTTCTCTTCCAGCCAACATTATGCCATCTCACCCAAGGCAAAACGCATTGATATACTATCCATGCAATATCGTTTCACCTGCAAGTGTGAAGCCTGCGAGCAGGACTATCCCACAATCGATAAACTCATGCCCAAACTCTTCGTACCCTATGTCAATGACGAGCACCATATAAGTAGTCTGATAGCCTATGATTTTGATTTCGCTTTGAAAAACTATCGCAAATACTGTGAATTCCTAACCAAATATGGTGAGGCCTATCCCTGCGATCAAATCAGCTCCGCCGAAGAAAGTCTCAAAATGGCCCTGCACATATTAGTCGATGCTGTGCCCCTCAAAGCAAAAATGAATCAAAGTCCTCAATTTCTCGACCGATATAAAGTAGAGGAGGCGAAACAGGAAAACGAGAATGAAGATAATCTTAAAACGGAAATGAAACAAAAACAGGAAGTTAAAACTGAAGTTAAAACAAATTAGAAAACAGTTAAAACTACTCACTCACACAACAACTACAACAAAAACATGCTTTGGATGCCATATTTAGCTGAAGAAAGTTGGATTAAAAACACAACAAAAATGGTTTGACTATTATACATAAATAAATGATGCCCCCATTGTTTAGTTACATATTTTGATAGAGATACAACAAGGTTTTTGCTGAACCTTACAAAAAAAATGATTTTTTTTTTTTAATTTAAATATTTAACTTGTGAATACAGAAAAGAAGAAAAGGAGCTGAACAAAAACAAGACGAGAGTAAGAAGAACAAAATATCAACGCGTTTTTTTTAATTTGTAGAAAACAAAACTAAAATTTACAAACAAAATATATCACTCACAATTTTCACAAAAAAAAAAGAAAAACTCTTCTCTTTATAAATGAAAGAAAGGAGTAAGTAGAGGGATTAAATAGTTTTTGTAGCAAAGTGTAAGTTTAAAGAAACTTGTCAGAAGTTGTCAGACTAGGTTGTGGTCTATATTCCATTCCAACAGACAATCGATTATTCTGTAGTCGAGACAATAGGCTATTACATAGCTGAGACTATAGACTATTCTATAGTCCAGATTATAGACTATTCTATAGTCCAGACTATAGACTATTCTATAGTCCAGACTATAGACTATTCTATAGTCCAGACTATAGACTATTCTATAGTCCAGACTTTAGACTATTCAATAGTCCAGACTATAGACTATTCTATAGTCCAGACTTTATACTATTCTATAGTCCAGACTATAGACTATTCTATAGTCCAGACTATAGACTATTCTATAGTCCAGACTATACACTATTCTATAGTCCAGACTATAGACTATTCTATAGTCCAGACTATAGACTATTCTATAGTCCAGACTATAGACTATTCTATAGTCCAGACTATAGACTATTCTATAGTCCAGACTATAGACTATTCTATAGTCCAGACTATAGACTATTCTATAGTCCAGACTATACACTATTCTATAGTCCAGACTATTCTATAGTCCAAACTATAGACTATTCTATAGTTCAGACTACAGACTATTCTATAGTCCAGACTATAGACTATTCTATAGTACAGACTATAGACTATTCTATAGTCCAGACTATAGACTATTCTATAGTTCAGACTATAGACTTTTCTATAGTCCAGACTATAGGCTTTTCTATAGTCCAGACTATAGGCTTTTCTATAGTCCAGACTGTAGACTTTTCTGTAGTCCAGACTGTAGACTTTTCTGTAATCCAGACTATTCTATAGTGCAGACTATAGGCTATTCTATAGTGCAGACTATAGGCTATTCTATAGTCCAGACTATAGGCTATTCTATAGTCCATACTATAGACTGTTCTATAGTCCATACTATAGAGTTCAGACTACAGACTATTCTATAGTTCAGACTACAGACTATTCTATAGTCCAGACTATAAACTATTCAATAGTCCAGACTACAGACTATTCTATAGTCCAGACTATAGACTATTCTATAGTCCAGACTATAGACTATTCTATAGTCCAGACTATAGACTATTCTATAGTCCAGACTATAGACTATTCTATAGTCCAGACTATAGACTATTCTATAGTCCAGACTATAGACTATTCTATAGTCCAGACTATAGACTATTCTATAGTCCAGACTATAGACTATTCTATAGTCCAGACTATAGACTTATCTATAGTCCAGACTATAGACTTATCTATAGTCCAGACTATAGACTTATCTATAGTCCAGACTATAGACTATTCTATAGTCCAGACTATAGACTATTCTATAGTCCAGACTATAGACTATTCTATAGTTCAGACTACAGACTATTCTATAGTCCAGACTATAGACTATTCTATAGTACAGACTATAGACTATTCTATAGTCCAGACTATAGGCTATTCTATAGTCCATACTATAGACTGTTCTATAGTCCATACTATAGAGTTCAGACTACAGACTATTCTATAGTTCAGACTACAGACTATTCTATAGTTCAGACTACAGACTATTCTATAGTCCAGACTATAAACTATTCTATAGTCCAGACTACAGACTATTCTATAGTCCAGACTATAGACTATTCTATAGTCCAGACTATAGACTATTCTATAGTTCAGACTACAGACTATTCTATAGTCCAGACTATAGACTATTCTATAGTACAAACTATAGACTATTCTATAGTCCAGACTATAGGCTATTCTATAGTCCATACTATAGACTGTTCTATAGTCCATACTATAGACTGTTCTATAGTCCATACTATAGAGTTCAGACTACAGACTATTCTATAGTTCAGACTACAGACTATTCTATAGTTCAGACTACAGACTATTCTATAGTCCAGACTATAAACTATTCTATAGTCCAGACTACAGACTATTCTATAGTCCAGACTATAGACTATTCTATAGTCCAGACTATAGACTATTCTATAGTCCAGACTATAGACTATTCTATAGTCCAGACTATAGACTATTCTATAGTCCAGACTATAGACTATTCTATAGTCCAGACTATAGACTATTCTATAGTCCAGACTATAGACTATTCTATAGTCCAGACTATAGACTTATCTATAGTCCAGACTATAGACTTATCTATAGTCCAGACTATAGACTATTCTATAGTCCAGACTATAGACTATTCTATAGTCCAGACTATAGACTATTCTATAGTCCAGACTATAGACTGTTCTATAGTCCAGGTTACATACTGTTCTATAGTCCAGACTATAGACTGTTCTATAGTCCAGACTATAGACTGTTCTATAGTCCAGACTATAGACTGTTCTATAGTCCAGACTATAAACTATTCTATAGTACAGACTATAGACTATTCTATAGTCCAGACTATAGACTATTCTATAGTCCAGACTATAGACTTTTCTATAGTCCAGACTATAGACTTTTCTATAGTCCAGACTATAGACTGCTCTATAGTCCAGACTATAGACTGTTCTATAGTCCAGACTATAGACTGTTCTATAGTCCAGACTATAGACTGTTCTATAGTCCAGACTATAGACTGTTCTATAGTCCAGACTATAGACTGTTCTATAGTCCAGACTATAGACTGTTCTATAGTCCAGACTATAGACTGTTCTATAGTCCAGACTATAGACTGTTCTATAGTCCAGACTATAGACTGTTCTATAGTCCAGACTATAGACTGTTCTATAGTCCAGACTATAGACTGTTCTATAGTCCAGACTATTGACTGTTCTATAGTCCAGACTATAGACTGTTCTATAGTCCAGACTATAGACTGTTCTATAGTCCAGACTATAGACTATTCTATAGTCCAGACTATAGACTATTCTATAGTCCAGACTATAGACTGTTCTACAGTCCAGACTAGACTATTCTAAATTAACAAGATCTTTAATTATTTCCCTTTCTAGGGTCGTCCATTACAGTATATAAATGTTACCCTTTGATCCATGGATTTTCCCATACAAAAACTATAAACAAATTCCTTCCGACTTTTTGTTTTGATTCTCTAAAAAACTATAATTTTAGTGCTCGCTCATATAATAAATCGAAAGTAGTTTTTGCTATCTTAATTTCTTATAAATTTATTGTTTAAATATTTTTTTAAAATAATTACATAATGCTTAAACAGCTTTAAAATTAAATTATAAAATAACAACTTTACAAAACTCATTTAAATTATGTAATTTATTTCATGATGAAATACGTTTTTAGTTTTCTTTATTAAAACCTCGAAACAAAATTACACTAAACTTTTTGTTAACTGTAAAATCATACACTGAGAAAAAACCAACTGCAAAACAAAGTAAATTGTTTAAAAACAAACTAAAAAATAAAACTAAGAACAAAAAATTACTTAATTTATTTTGCTATATAAATCCAAAAGATCTTTATTAAGACCAGTTGCCGATATGTCGGGTAATTGAGCTTTTGTTGCAGCATAAGTGGTTGCTGTAGCTGCTGGGGTAACCGAAGCAGTTGTAGTAACATCCAATTGTTTATTATACACGGGATTCAGATGAACAAAACCTTTTGATTGTTGTTCAGAAGAGCAGGAGGCATTATTAGTATTAGTAAAGACGCCATTAACATCTAAATCTTCAAATAAAATATTACATTGCTGTAGATTTTGTTCGTAATTCTTTTGAAATTCTCGCACATTTATGGGTTTAAAATCATCCGAACTGTTAACAAAATTCCCTGCCGCCGATGATGTCTGAGGGAAATTTAACATTTCCGCCAATTGATTAACACATTTAGCTGTACTAACCACCGACTTTTCATTCAGTTGCTGCTTTTTAAGCTCCGCTATTTCGGCACTTTTTATATAAATATTATCCCCTATACAATCCTTAAAATCTTGATAGTAGCTGGCGTCC
Source organism: Lucilia sericata (assembly GCF_015586225.1). Classification (NCBI taxonomy): domain Eukaryota; kingdom Metazoa; phylum Arthropoda; class Insecta; order Diptera; family Calliphoridae; genus Lucilia; species Lucilia sericata. Next base: position 10,667 of record NW_023995851.1, read on the forward strand.
ACCTCCTCTAAGAAAGTACCATCCAAAGCCTGAAAACCCAACCTTATTAGCAATGAAATTTTCGTATTAAACACTTCCAACCAAGCTTTATTTGTTCTATATATAGCATGCTGTTCTTCATCCGTACATGAATTCCAAAAATCTAAGAGAGTATTTTTGGTAAAATCTATTAACATGGAACGTTTTTCATCGGGATAAAAGTTGCCAATGCCCTGTAAGTGTCTGAAAGTGATATCCATGAGATGATATTGCTGCTTGCTTTGAAATAGCTGCCATTTGTAAATCATTGTCATTAGATTCCACAGCTTATCCATGGAGACATCATCTAAACGCATTAATGAACAGGTGGCTATATCTTTGAGCATAAATTTACAATGTTCTTCGGTTAGTAACTGAGCATTGGGTTGTGTAGAGCCCACTATCAGGGAGTCAATGAATTTCGGTTCCAACAGTACAGCTGTGACATCGTGAATAACTGAGAAAGAAAGAAAATGAACTGAATTTAGTAATAACTAAAATATTTACAACGGAATAAGCTGTAAAATAGTCAATAGTCTGGGCTATAGAATAGTCTAAAGCCTGGACTATGAATAGTCTGTAGTCTAGACTAAACTATACTATAGTATAGTCCATAGTCTGGACTATAGAATAGTCCACAGTCTGGACTATAGAATAGTCTATAGTCTGGACTGTAGAATAGACTATAGTCTGGACTATAGAACAGTCTATAGTCTGAACTATAGTATAGTCCATAGTCTGGACTATAGAATAGTCCATAGTCTGGACTATAGAATAGTCCATAGTCTGGACTATAGAATAGTCCATAGTCTGGACTATAGAATAGTCCATAGTCTGGACTATAGAATAGTCTATAGTCTGGACTATAGAATAGTCCATAGTCTGGACTATAGAATAGTCCATAGTCTGGACTATAGAATAGTCCATAGTCTGGACTACAGAATAGTCTATAGTCTGGACTATAGAATAGTCTATAGTCTGGACTATAGAATAGTCTATAGTCTGGACTATAGAATAGTCTATAGTCTGGACTATAGAATAGTCTATAGTCTAGACTATAGAATAGTCTATAGTCTAGACTATAGAATAGTCTATAGTCTTGACTATAGAATAGTCTATAGTCTGGACTATAGAATAGTCTATAGTCTGGACAATAGAATAGTCTATAGTCTTGACTATAGAATAGTCTATAGTCTGGACTATAGAATAGTCTATAGTCTTAACTATTGAATAGTCTATAGTCTGGACTATAGAATAGTCTATAGTCTGGACTATAGAATAGTCTATAGTCTGGACTATAGAATAGTCTATAGTCTGGACTATAGAATAGTCCATAATCTGGACTATAGCATAGTCCATAGTCTGGACTATAGAATAGTCTATAGTCTGGACTATAGAATAGTCTATAGTCTGGACTATAGCATAGTCTATAGTCTGGACTATAGTATAGTCCACAGTCTGGACTATAGAATAGTCTATAGTCTGGACTATAGAATAGTCTATAGTCTGGACTATAGAATAGTCTATAGTCTGGACTATAGAATAGTCTATAGTCTGGACTATGGAATAGTCTATAGTCTGGACTATATAATAGTCTATAGTCTGGACTATATAATAGTCTATAGTCTCGACTATAGAATAGTCTATAGTCTGGACTATAGAATAGTCTATAGTCTGGACTATAGAATAGTCTATAGTCTCGACTATAGAATAGTCTACAGTCTGGACTATAGAATAGTCTATAGTCTGGACTATAGAATAGTCTACTGTCTGGACTATAGAATAGTCTATAGTCTGGACTATAGAATAGTCTATAGTCTGGACTATAGAATAGTCTATAGTCTGGACTATAGAATAGTCTATAGTTTGGACTATAGAATAGTCTATAGTCTTGACTATAGAATAGTCTATAGTCTGGACTATAGAATAGTTTATGGTCTATAGTCGGAACTATAGAATAATCTGTAGTCTTAACTATAGATTATACTTCAGTATATGAAATTTCTGGAGCTTTTGTACCAACGTATAACTTTTTATTGGTTCATTTGTTTCAAGGAAGTTGCTTTGAAAGTTATATAAAACATTTTTGAATCATTTTTCCGTATTATTCGTTTTCAATGTCAAAAAACAACTACAAACTTTTTAAGTACTTCCACATTCCAAAAAAAAAAAACATAATTAACTCCTTCTACCTAGAACAACAGTATAAAATAACTTCTCTTTTTATAATATGTATTTTCAATTAGAACTCTTTTTCGTACCTTGTATCGACTTATCAAGCGCAATTTGTTGCGCCTTCAAACGCTGGTCGATTACAAACAACATTTCACAACCCAAATTAACCAAAATGAAAACATTTGCACGAGGATTTAACTTGTGATGACTAAAAGAAGTCATTTTATTTTTTTCAGTATTAAAAGCACCGTTTGTATTTATATTAAACAATTTTTTACCGAGCGTTACGTTAAGGCGACACGTCCGTTAAACACGAAATTCTAAAGAAAACTGTTTATTGTCTGGGGGTTTATTATTTTAGTTTTTGTTTCATTTATTATTATTTTAGCCAATTACTAAGTTATTGCTGTACTAACTCAAAACAGTTTGTCTGCAAAGGATATTTAGTGTTTAGTAGCAGGGTTCTGATGCGGCTAGAGGGAGGTTAGTTAATGGTTAGCATAGCTAAGGGTTAGTGTTTGTAATGAAGCAAGTTTGTAAAAGAGTATTAAGGAAATTTGTTGAAACAAAAGGTTACCGAATTAAAAGGGTTAATTAGAATTAGATTTTTAAACTTCTGAACCGATCGCCGAAAATCTTACGTTATAGGAACAGATTTTAATTGTACTTATACCAATTTTAATATTCAATGAAATAACGATGAAAAAAGGAACATTTGGGTGTCAGTTCCCTTTTTAAAGCTTCCACACCCCAAGTTCGGTTAAAAATTCTTCACATTACCTTGAAAACCCCAAATTAAAACGATTATTAATCGATTACTCGCAAACCCTGCTAGAGAGGTAATAAATACAAAAATAAAATTTTATTTTGTTTGCTTCTTTCTTACTCACACTGCCATAAAAAGAAATTGAGTGCTAAAATGTAGTGAAATATACCATGTTATGACAAAATTGTAATTTGTTGTATAAATAAAATAAGATTAATAGACCTTATGACTATAGAATAGTCTATAGTCTGGACTATAGAATAGTCTAAAGTCTGGACTATAGAATAGATTATATTCTGGACTATAGAATAGATTATATTCTGGACTATAGAATAGTCTATAGTCTGGACTATAGAATAGTCTATAGTCTGGACTATAGAATAGTCTATAGTCTGGACTATAGAATAGTCTATAGTCTGGACTATAGAATAGTCTAAAGTCTGGACTATAGAATAGATTATATTCTGGACTATAGAATAGATTATATTCTGGACTATAGAATAGTCTATAGTCTGGACTATAGAATAGTCTATATTCTGGTCTATAGAATAGTCTATATTCTGGACTATAGAATAGTCTATATTCTGGACTATACAATAGTCTATAGTCTGGACCATACAATAGTCTATAGTCTGGACTATACAATAGTCTATATTCTGGACTATACAATAGTCTATAGTCTGGACTATAGAATAGTCTATATTCTATACTATAGAATAGTCTATATTTTGGACTATAGAATAGTCTATATTCTGGACTATAGAATAGTCTATATTCTGGACTATAGAATAGTCTATATTCTGGACTATAGAATAGTCTATATTCTGGACTATAGAATAGTTTATAGTCTGGACTATAGAATAGTCTATAGTATGGACTATAGAATAGTCTATAGTCTGGACTATAGAATAGTCTATAGTCTGGACTATAGAATAGTCTATAGTCTGGACTATAGAATAGTCTATAGTCTGGACTATAGAATAGTCTATAGTCTGGACTATAGAATAGTCTATAGTCTGGACTATAGAATAGTCTATAGTCTGGACTATAGAATAGTCTATAGTCTGGATTATAGAATAGTCTATAGTCTGGATTATAGAATAGTCTATAGTCTGGACTATAGAATAGTCTATAGTCTGGACTATAGAATAGTCTATAGTCTGGACTATAGAATAGTCTATAGTCTGGACTATAGAATAGTCTATAGTCTGGACTATAGAATAGTCTATAGTCTGGACTATAGAATAGTCTATAGACTGGACTATAGAATAGTCTATAGTCTGGACTATAGAATAGTCTATAGTCTGGACTATAGAATAGTCTATAGTCTGGACTATAGAATAGTCTATAGTTTGGACTATAGAATAGTCTATAGTCCAGACTATAGACTATTCTATAGTCCAGTCTATAGACTATTCTATAGTCCAGACTATAGACTATTCTATAGTCCAGACTATAGACTATTCTATAGTCCAGACTATAGAATAGTCTATATTCTGGTCTATAGAATAGTCTATATTCTGGACTATAGAATAGTCTATATTCTGGTCTATACAATAGTCTATAGTCTGGACCATACAATAGTCTATAGTCTGGACTATACAATAGTCTATATTCTGGACTATACAATAGTCTAGTCTATAGTCTGGACTATAGAATAGTCTATATTCTATACTATAGAATAGTCTATATTTTGGACTATAGAATAGTCTATATTATGGACTATAGAATAGTCTATATTCTGGACTATAGAATAGTCTATATTCTGGACTATAGAATAGTTTATAGTCTGGACTATAGAATAGTCTATTGTATGGACTATAAAATAGTCTAATAGTCTATAGTCTATATTTTGGACTATAGAATAGTCTATATTCTGGACTATAGAATAGTCTATATTCTGGACTATAGAATAGTCTATAGTCTGGACTATAGAATAGTCTATAGTATGGACTATAGAATAGTCTATATTCTGGACTATAGAATAGTTTATAGTCTGGACTATAGAATAGTCTATTGTATGGACTATAGAATAGTCTATAGTCTGGACTATAGAATAGTCTATAGTCTGGACTATAGAATAGTCTATAGTCTGGACTATAGAATAGTCTATAGTCTGGATTATAGAATAGTCTATAGTCTGGATTATAGAATAGTCTATAGTCTGGACTATAGAATAGTCTATAGTCTGGATTATAGAATAGTCTATATTCTGGACTATAGAATAGTCTATATTCTGGACTATACAATAGTCTATAGTCTGGACCATACAATAGTCTATAGTCTGGACTATACAATAGTCTATATTCTGGACTATACAATAGTCTATAGTCTGGACTATAGAATAGTCTATATTCTATACTATAGAATAGTCTATATTTTGGACTATAGAATAGTCTATATTCTGGACTATAGAATAGTCTATATTCTGGACTATAGAATAGTCTATATTCTGGACTATAGAATAGTCTATATTCTGGACTATAGAATAGTTTATAGTCTGGACTATAGAATAGTCTATTGTATGGACTATAGAATAGTCTATAGTCTGGACTATAGAATAGTCTATAGTCTGGACTATAGAATAGTCTATAGTCTGGACTATAGAATAGTCTATAGTCTGGACTATAGAATAGTCTATAGTCTGGATTATAGAATAGTCTATAGTCTGGATTATAGAATAGTCTATAGTCTGGATTATAGAATAGTCTATAGTCTGGACTATAGAATAGTCTATAGTCTGGATTATAGAATAGTCTATAGTCTGGACTATAGAATAGTCTATAGTCTGGACTATAGAATAGTCTATAGTCTGGACTATAGAATAGTCTATAGACTGGACTATAGAATAGTCTATAGTCTGGACTATAGAATAGTCTATAGTCTGGACTATAGAATAGTCTATAGTCTGGACTATAGAATAGTCTATAGTCTGGACTATAGAATAGTCTATAGTCTGGACTATAGAATAGTCTATAGTCTGGACTATAGAATAGTCTATAGTTTGGACTATAGAATAATCTATAGTCTGGACTACAGAATAGTCTATAGTATGGACTATAGTCCAGACTATAGACTATTCTATAATCCAGACTATAGACTATTCTATAGTCCAGACTATAGACTATTCTATAATCCAGACTATAGACTATTCTATAGTCCAGACTATTCTATAGTCTATAGTATGGACTATAGAATATTCTATAGTCTGGACTATATAATAGTCTATAGACTGGACTATAGAATAGTCTATAGTCTGGACTATAGAATAGTCTGTAGACTGGACTATAGAATAGTCTATAGACTGGACTATAGAATAGTCTATAGTCTGGACTATAGAATAGTCTGTAGACTGGACTATAGAATAGTCTATAGTCTGGACTATAGAATAGTCTATAGTCTGGACTATAGAATAGTCTACAGTCTAGACTATAGAATAGTCTATAGTCTGGACTATAGAATAGTCTATAGTCTGGACTATAGAATAGTCTATAGTCTGGACTATAGAATAGTCTACAGTCTAGACTATAGAATAGTCTATAGTCTGGACTATAGAATAGTCTATAGTCTGGACTATAGAATAGTCTATAGTCTGGACTATAGAATAGTCCATAGTCTGGACTATAGTATAGACCATAGTCTGGACTATAGTATAGACCATAGTCTGGACTATAGTATAGACCATAGTCTGGACTATAGTATAGACCATAGTCTGGACTATAGAATAGTCTATAGTCATGACTATACAATAGTCTATAGTCTGGACTATACAATAGTCTGTAGTCTGGACTATAGAATAGTCTATAGTCTGGACTATAGAATAGTCTATAGTCTGGACTATAGAATAATCTATAGACTGGACTATAGAATAGTCTATAGACTGGACTATAGAATAGTCTATAGTCTGGACTATAGAATAGTCTGTAGACTGTTGATCAGATTATGTTCTGTTTGATAGTAGTGGAACTATACCAGATTAGTGACTTCTATTGAAGATTAATTGAACACTTAAAAGTCCTGCAACTTTAAACATTTCATATAACTTTCAATTGCGTGTTTTAAAACTGCAAGTGTAAAATAGTCGTAAATTATTCTCTGACAATACTGGCAAAAGGTCTTTAAAAGTTATATTTTATATAATTTACATAAAAATGCAATTACAAGTGCTAAACACTCTAAAGAAATCGTGCAAGTGGACACTTTTGCTTTTAAAAATTAAGTATGTATTCCTTTAAGTTTAAAGCAAATAAGCTAGCACCACAAGTCATGGCAAAAACTTATAAAAAAAAAACACCACCTGCATAATAGTTATAGACTTAGTAAATCATAGTTTCTATTAGACCTTATATTATGCAGCTCCTAACAGTCTGTTATTAATACAAATATTTAGTCAATTAAATAGCGTGAGAACTTTTTAGAATATTGATTGATGTGTTTGTATATACTACAATATGCTTAAAGCTATTAAAAATACTGTCCAGACCTTCCCCTGCAGTTGTTTGGTTTTTTTTTTCGAAGTAAACATGTGAACTAGAGGTTTCAAAAGCAAATGTTGGCTGAAGGCCATAACTACTAGAGCTCTTATTCTTATGTTATGAATTTAAAATAACAGTCTAGTCTATAGTCCAGTTTAAAGTCTAGTCCATAGTCCAGTCTATAGTCGAGTCTATCGTCTAGTCTAGCCTATAGTCTAGTATACAGCCTATAGTCAAGTATATAGTCTAGTATATAGTATTAGTCTATAATTTAGTCTATAATCTAGTCTATAGTCTAGTCTATAGTCTAAGTATATAGTCTAGTCTATAGTCTAGTATATAGTCTATAGTCTAGTCTATAGTCTAGTCTACAGTCTAGTCTATAGTCTAGTCTACAGTCTAGTCTATAGTCTAGTCTATAGTCTAGTCTAGTCTACAGTCTAGTCTATAGTCTAGTCTATAATCTAGTCTATAGTCTAGTCTATAGTCTAGTTTATAGTCTAGTCTATAGTCTAGTCTACAGTCTAGTCTAAAGTCTAGTCTATAGTCTAGTCTATAGTCTAGTTTATAGTCTAGTCTATAGTCTAGTCTATAGTCTAGTCTACAGTCTAGTCTATAGTCTAGTCTATAGTCTCGTCTACAGTCTAGTCTGCAATCTAGTCAATAGTCTAGTCTCTATAGTCTAGTCTATAGTCTAGTCTATAGTCTAGTCTATAGTCTAGTCTATAGTCTAGTCTATAGTCTAGTCTAGTCTATAGTCTAGTCTATAGTCTAGTCTATAGTCTAGTCTAGTCTGTAGTCTAGTCTATAGTCTAGTCTATAGTCTAGTCTATAGTTTAGTCTATAGTCTAGTCTATAGTCTAGTCTATAGTCTAGTCTATAGTCTAGTCTAGTCTAGTCTACAGTCTAGTCTAGTCTATAGTCTAGTCTATAGTCTAGTCTATAGTCTAGTCTATAGTCTAGTCTATAGTCTAGGGTCTAGGGTCTAGTCTATAGTCTAGTCTATAGTCTAGTCAATAGTCTAGTCTATAGTCTAGTCTATAGTCTAGTCTATAGTCTAGTCTATAGCCTAGTCTAGAGTCTATTCTATAGTCTAGTCTATAGCCTAATATATAGTCTAGTCTATAGTCTAGTCTATAGTCTAGTCTATAGTCTAGTCTATAGTCTAGTCTATAGTCTAGTCTATAGTCTAGTCTATAGTCTAGTCTATAGTCTAGTCTATAGTCTAGTCTATAGTCTAGTCTATAGTCTAGTCTATAGTCTAGTCTATAGTCTAGTCTATAGTCTAGTCTATAGTCTAGTCTATAGTCTAGTCTATAGTCTAGTCTATAGTCTAGTCTATAGTCTAGTCTATAGTCTAGTCTATAGTCTAGTCTATAGTCTAGTCTATAGTCTAGTCTATAGTCTAGTCTATAGTCTAGTCTATAGTCTAGTCTATAGTCTAGTCTATAGTCTAGTCTATAGTCTAGTCTATAGTCTAGTCTATAGTCTAGTCTATAGTCTAGTCTATAGTCTAGTCTATAGTCTAGTCTATAGTCTAGTCTATAGTCTAGTCTATAGTCTAGTTTATAGTCTAGTCTATGGTCTAGTTTATAGTCTAGTCTATAGTCCCGTCCATATTTTAGTCTATAGTCTAGTCCGTGCTCTAGCTTATATTCTAGTTTATAGTCTGGTCTATGATCTAGACTACGGTCTAGTCTATGTTCTAAGCTATAGTCTAGGTAATAGTCAAATTTTTACTTAAAATTTATATTTTCACTAGAATTTGAAAACATTTCATTTAAATTTTTTTTAGTTATATTGCTTTTTATTTCGTTTTTTTAGAAATCCTCCCCCTTTTCACTTCTGTACAGATTTCTATGGAGTGTCGAATGCAGTTGTGGAGTGACGTGTTTGACTGATTAAATGTTTTTAAGCAACTAATTAAAAAGGAAACATAGTTAATATATACAAAAGTAACGATATAGTTTTGAGGTTAGAAAACAATTAATTTTGAGGTTAAAAAAGGGGTTGAAGATATTAAAAGGAAAGTTTGGCACAAGCTACAAATATTTGTTTAGAAAAATAAACCCATTAAAACATACATAACTTAATTTTCTAAGAAAATGTTTTTAATTTGAGGTTATATACAAATTTAATATTTGGTAATGTTATATCGAATAATAGCATATATTTTGAAAATATATACGCATTTTAAAGACAATCGCCTAGTTCCACTTAATCCTGCATTTTAAGTATATACTTCTTGCCCGTAAAACCCTTAAAATTTAAAGCAGCTGCAGCAGCATCCTTAAAGTTTTCCATAGGCACCAATTCATGTACGGGGGCAACAAATTTCTGCTGTTCCATTAAGTCACACAATTCTTTAAACATTTCCGCACGTTCAGGTGAATGAGGATTTTCTTTGGTCCATCTGGTCATCCAGAAACCACGAAAAGCTAAATCTTTAAAAATCAAAGCAGCTGTGGCAGCTATAACCGGTTCGCGTGACATGCCACCATAAGTAACCATAACACCCTTGTCAGCCAAGTGGCGGGTGACTTCAGTGGCGCTTTTACCTCCAACACAATTAAAGGCCAGTTTAGGTTTGGGCAGTTTACCTTCTTTAAATAGGGTGCAAGTGCGTATTTCTTCTTCGGTTAGAATTTCCGTAGCACCCAAAGATTTTAAATAAGATTTTAATTGTTCTATATCTGGCCGGGATCTTACCACACCCACCGATTTTAAGCCCCAAGCGTTGCACAATTGATGTACTGCTTGTCCCACAGCACTATTGGCACCATTTTGTATGACACAATCACCGGGAGAAAGTTTAACGAAATCTTTAAGCATGCGATAAGCAGTACAGGGATTTACGGTTATGGTTGCTGCTTCAGCCAAACCAATTTTATTGGATACGGGCATTAACTGCTCCTCCGAGAAAACAGCATGAGTGGTCCAGGTGCCAATGCCGGTAACATAAGGCACTACACGCTGGCCTTTGGATAAACTCTTAACATCAGCTCCCACTTCCACAATCTCGGCAACACACTCATTACCAGCCGTAGCAGGAAACTTAGGTTTTACTGGATATTTACCTATGTGCACCAAAGCAAAACATTAAAAATCCATTACATTTTCAATTTCAACCCTAAATGACTCACCTTGTATGGTATTTATATCGGCTGGATTAATAGGTGCCGCCAATATTTTCACCAGCACTTGTTTATTTTGCGGCTTTTCTAGCTGTTGCTCCACCAATTGCAAAACATCAGCCGGCTCACCGTGTTCGTTATACTTTATGGATTTAGCTAAAATAGACATTTGCCTTAAACCTTTTAATGAATTTAGGCTTGTTAAGGGATTAGGGGTTCCTTTTAACAATTGTAAATGTTTAAATAACATAATGGCTGCTTATAGTTTCTAGTTAATTGTAATTATTGCAATAATTGTTATGAAATAATTCGTTTTTTTCGTAAAAAACTGTTTAATTAAACAGCTGTTGTTTGTTTATATGGTTTGAAAAGGGATGCCAGAGATAGACATGAAATAAGAGATGCCAGAGAAAAATGTGGCGCTTAAAAATAAATATTGCCAGCTAAAAGTCAAATATTGCCACTTAAAATTATTGCCATGAAAATTTAACTCCATTCAGCTATCTGAATTACATTAGAAATCATCAAAGTAAATTTATAAAGTAGACTCATTTGAACAGCTGACTATTTTTTTTAAACTTGCTATTTGTGGACTTACTTGTCAAAAATGTTTATGTTGCCATATTTGTTTTCATTTTAACGCTTGCTTTTGTACAAATTTCTGAGTAATTTGTTGTATTTAATGTGAAAAAGTGTATTTTAAGTGTATAATATTTTTAAAAATGTTCTAATTTTTAAAAAATAAAGAAAACTCTGTGACTTGTAATATAAATAACAACATATTTTTGGAAAGTACAACAATAATGCCATATTTTCCATTAATTATTGGTTCATTTTTGTAAACAAATTTTGACAAGTGAGTATTTCGAACAAAAACAAATTGCCTGTGGTTTTTGTAGACGTTTGTTGTACAACAACTCGTGTCGCTACTTTATTAATTTACTTTGGAAATCATTATAGATTAAAAAATATGTACACATTTAATTAAAAAATTTGCTAAATTAAAGCTGAATTCATATTTCAACGTTAAATGTAAAATTTTTAATATTAAAGATTTTATTTTCTATACAAACACTTTTTTATACGAAAACTTATATACATATGTATACATTAGAAAAAATTGTCTATAGAAAAATTACAATTTTGAATAGGAAAAAACATTATACGGAAAATCTTTCGAAAACAAACTATTATATTTAAAGGAAAACATTTAAAATGTTAAAAAATTATAAAAAAAATTTTGTGAAAAAATGATCTCTTAAATTCAAGTTTTCAATTAATTCTGATATTTTTCTACACAAATATTAATATTTTACAAAATTTTACTTAAATTTACCTTAAAAAGTTGTTTAGAATAAAATTTTCTTTAATTTATGATAAAAACGTAATTGCCATAACTGAAAATGATTTTCGTAGAATTTTTATACTGGCAATACTGTAAAGCACGCTTCAAATGTCTGGCATCTCATTACTAGCTGACATTTTGAAATTTAACTGCAGCCAACTTCATTTATTTCCTCCTCACATCATTTCTTTTGGAATTTGCATCTCGTGGAAGGTAGGTGTTTTTTTTTCGACAAATGGTAGTGGAAAATAGAAAAATTAAAGTGAATGAAAAATATAAGAAAATATAAATTACACGTGATGATATATATACTGGCCTTGCACCATTCTGAAGCTTTCACCAAAAGCATCTTTAGTGTTGATACGGCAGAACTGATCCAAAACCAGAATTCATAAAACAATTTTTAGTGAAACAAATTTTACTTTGATTTGTGTGAAAAACTATGATAATTAATTAACATTTTAATTTTAGAAGCCATTCCAATACCATACACACAAAACAATCACAAAAATGTCTATTCTCCATGAATTATATTCGCGGATAGACCGATGATGTGACAGTTATTTAAAAACAAATAACATTTACTTGAATTTGTTACTAGGTCTATCTTCAACATGGGTGCCTACCGTTATATGCAGGAATTGTACAGGAAGAAGCAAAGTGATGTTATGCGTTACTTGCTTCGCATCCGCGTGTGGCAATACCGTCAATTGACCAAGTTGCACCGCTCTCCCAGACCCACCCGTCCCGACAAGGCTCGTCGTTTGGGTTACAAGGCCAAACAAGGTTTCGTCATCTACAGAATCCGTGTACGTCGCGGTGGTCGCAAACGTCCCGTACCCAAGGGTTGCACTTATGGCAAGCCCAAGAGTCATGGTGTCAACGAATTGAAACCATACCGTGGTTTGCAATCCATTGCTGAGGTAAGAAACGTTTTTTTATTTTAATAATAAAACCCTTGGTTAACCTAATCCTTTAGTTTAACCTTGTAACAAATCTAATAATAGAACCACTTGTAATGATGCTAACTTTCTGCTATGTGAGAATAAATAATGTTGACCCACATATCCTTCCTTAGATGTCTGATTGCTTGTTTACTTAAACAATCTTGAATGCATTTTCATTTGTTTAGTAAAATTACTAATAAAATTTTTATATTTTCTTCTTCTAGGAACGTGTTGGCCGCAGATTGGGAGGTTTGCGTGTATTGAACTCCTACTGGGTTGCCCAAGATGCTTCCTACAAATACTTCGAAGTTATCTTGGTTGATACCCATCACAATGCCATCCGTCGTGATCCCAAGATCAACTGGATCTGCAAGCACGTTCACAAACATCGTGAACTTCGTGGTTTGACCTCCGCCGGCAAGAGCTCCCGTGGTATTGGCAAGGGTTACAGATACTCTCAAACTATTGGTGGTTCTCGTCGTGCTGCCTGGAAGCGCAAGAACCGTTTGAACATGCACAGAAAACGTTAAGATGTTTAGACTTTTTTAGCGTGTTGACAATGATAAGAGTTCTGAATAAAAACAGTTATTTTATAAATACCTAACAGAAACTTTGCGAGTTTTCTTTCTTTTTTTGGTGGTTTAGTTGTGGGAATTGGGAAATCTTTGTTTACTATAATCTACCCTATAGTGCTGATTATATTATATTCTATAGTACAGGGTATAGTCTTATATAGATGCGATAGTCCATACATATAGCCTATACGACAGTCCAAACTGTAGCCTATGCTATAGTCCATTCTATAGTCTATGCTATAATCCAGATTATTGTCTATGCGATAGTCCAGATTATAGTCTATGCTATAGTTTAGACTGAAGTCTATTCTATGATCAAGATTATTGACTATACTATAGTCTATTTCACTCGAGAGGTTTAAATTTTAATATGGTTGTCTTTTTTCCCAGAATGACAATTTAAAAATAAAATAAATTTATTAAAAAATCTTAAAATTTAGTTTATTTGCAAAATGTTTCTAAAAAATTTACTGAAATCTCGCTCAAGTTCCTATAATTTCCAAAAACGCTTTATAAAAACTTTGTCCTTAAAGTTCAGCGGTAATGGTGAGCCCACGCAGGTTTTGGAAATGGTGGAGGAAGAATTGCCCGAACCAGAGAATAATCAAGTTTTGGTAAGGGTATTAATGGCACCCATCAATCCCTCGGATATTAATATAATACAAGGTGTTTGGAAAAATAACTTTAAAAAGGCTTTAACTGTTAACTTAAAGTTTTGCTTATTGTAGGTAGATATCCCTTACAACCTGCCCAACTACCAGCCACTGCTGGCAATGAATTTGTAGGCGAAATAGTACAAATGGGTGATAAGGTGGAAAATTTTGCCATAAAAGAACAGGTAGTGGCTTATGAATCAGGTTTGGGTACATGGAGCCAATATTTACTACTGAACGCTGAACAAATTTATGCGGTGCCTTATGAGTTACCTTTAACGGCAGCAGCCACTTTAACAATCAATCCCTGCACAGCCTATCGCATGTTGAAAGATTTTGTCAAACTAAAACCGGGAGATTGTATAATACAAAATGGCGCCAATAGTGCGGTGGGTCAAGCAGTTCATCAATTGTGTAAATATTGGGGTTTGAAATCAGTGGGAGTGGTTAGAGAACGTCCTGAACTGGTAAAACTAAAACAAGATTTATTAAGATTAGGGGCCACAGAAATTTTCACCGAGGAGGAGCTAGTTAAGACTCAACTCTTCAAAAATGGTTGCTTGCCTAAGCCACGTTTGGCCTTAAATTGTGTGGGCGGTGAAAGTGCCAGCAATATAGCCAAACTTTTAGATTATCAGGGTATAATGGTAACCTATGGTGGTATGGCAAGAAAACCTATTTCCGTGCCTATAGGACCTTTAATTTTTAAAAAACATATCTATCAAGGATTTTGGATTACCGAATGGGTGAAGCGTAATAAATGTACTTGGGTAAGATCTTATATGTTAAAGGATATAATACAGTTAATGTTGGGTAAAGAGTTTATAGCACCTAAACACACCCTAATACCTTTCCAACAATATAAGGCACATGCCCAGCAAGCTTTAACACTGGCCAGTAAGACTAATAGGAAATTTATATTTGATATGAGGGAAAATGAATGTAATTAGATCAAAAAAATATATCAAATTCCCCGAATTAATTGCGTTTTATTTAGAAAAAATAAATCAAAAATTCAGTTATTTATTTTATAAAAAAATGTATAATTTAAGAAAGTTTAGCAAAAATCCTTTGCAATAAAAGAAAATTAAAACAGTATTTCAAGAATGTTTGTTACAAAACCCTTTAGCCCAAAAAACCTTCCAAAGATAAATGAGTATAAGAAGGTGTGCAATATAAGAATATATAAATTGAAAATAAAAATGTAAGTTCAGTATAAAAAAAAAGAAATAAACAAAATTTGCCCAAAAAATGGAATACATACTTAACAAATAGGTTGGTGTGATTAATAAACAAATATATAATAATATAATACTATATTCTGTTAATTGTAGTAACTAAACGGTTATAAATTCCTTAGATATAAAATTAAGTCATGTTTAGAGATGTTTTTCTATGATTCGGTTGTTAAAGGCAGGATTAATCATAAAATTTACGTTTCTTAAGAGTGGATTTCATGGGAGTGGCTGAAAAGATACAAGGAAAAAGAAATTATTAAAGTTTTAGGCTATTTTATAAAAGTATATTCTATAGTCCAGACTATAGACAAAAGTCCAAAAATACAACTCACCATATAAAGAAAACACCGTATCCTTATTATGGCTTGGTGTTCGTGTTAAAGTTGAGCCACTCTGATAATTTTCCTTCGCCTCACCCAGAGAAACAAATTGTGTCCAGTATTCAAAAGGTATCTTCAATAAATTCAACATTACCATATATTGAGTATAGACTTCAGTAAAGATGGCATGTTGATCGGGATCTGGTGAAGAATAACCCACTATAGTGGGACCGAAAACACGAGCAATATTATCCAAAGGCATTAAAACTTCACGACACTCAGCAATACGTTGAAAATGTAAAATCAAAAAAGCCAAAGTATCACGATTTGTTTGAGGCATGGCCTCTACCGCCTTATATAGATCCGTTTGTAT
This sequence comes from Lucilia sericata, assembly GCF_015586225.1. NCBI lineage: Eukaryota > Metazoa > Arthropoda > Insecta > Diptera > Calliphoridae > Lucilia > Lucilia sericata. The sequence continues at coordinate 26,686 of NW_023995851.1, forward strand.
ATCCTGTTCGGAGGGATTTTGGACGGCATTACAGAAATCTTTCCACAGACTTGTGGGTATTAAAGGTTCGCGCAAAGAACGCAAGAAATCTTTAATGCAACCACACAGAACATGGATATCAATATTGGACAATTGAGGAGGAGTTTTGCCGCGTAAGAAACGATCTTTCAAGGCCTTAATTTCACGTTCTGAACCGGAGACACGATAAATGCCCACCTCATTAAGACCTCTAGATTCGATTTCATTGACACAGTGGACAATAAGGGCTGGTATTAAAGGCGCCATGGATGGAGCATAATCGCTTATATAACCCATAAGGCCTTTGAAAACTGGAGTACCGGCTGTGGGCATACACATGATGGTAAGTAAAGGACGACAGTCGGTATGACAGCGTACAGGGCAGTCACGACAACGTAAGCCCACTGAACCAAAACGGATTCTAAAAGAGAACAAAGGAATTTGTTTAAAAATTGTTCTTTTTTTTTAAATATATTTTCCTGAATACTTACTTCTTCTGACATTGAGTACACATTTCCGCTCGAATAAAGGTTTTACTAACAAAATTGTGTAAACGTTTGAGAGTACCTGCTGAACGTAAATTGTGATTCATAGGAGAATCCATGTTATTATTAGCTGGAGTCATGGGTGGTGCAGTGGCCTCCTTAAATGGCGTTTTGCGTGGTGTAGAACAAGGGCCTCCACTCAAACACTCCTCTTCCTCCGGCTCATCTGCTTGGTGTACTATAACCGGTACAGTTTCTATGGTCGATTCAGCACGTATGGCACCATTGCCATCTTGTGGTATGGTAACCTTGGTGGTAGCACATATACGTTCCGCCCCCAATTCGTTATCAATAGTATGCTGTTGCAAAGCCACATTACTGCGTCTGGAGGAACGCCTGCGACCGGAGGGTGCGGCCATTTGTGCATTAGATTTGGAGTTACTCAAACGACTTCTTTTACTTCTAGGCAGAGTTCTGGCTGGACGTATATCTAGGAAATCATCTTCCGATTGGGTAATCGACAAATCTGACAAAAAACTGCCCGTGGAATTAATATCATTACCATATTTCTCCTCCAAATGAGTATTTAATGACTTCCGCTTTCTGGACAATGTATTCAAAAAGGCCAACTTGTCTTTGGTCTCATTTTTAAGATTGTTTTCATGCTGCAACAAATCGGCCACGGCCACTATTTTCTTTTCCATTTGATCGCGTTCATATTCGGCCTCTTTGCGTGCTTTACTTTCCATTTCCAGCAATCGGCGGGCATGAAACAGTTTAGTTTCCAAATCAGCCATGGATTGTAGTGAAGCATCTAGTTCTTTTTGTATGCGTTGAGCCTCTTGTGCTCTGGCTATGCATTCCAATTGCATTTTTTCTTGTAGCTGTAAAATCTTAAGAAATTCTTCTTCTGCTGTACCATCAATTAAAACATGGACACAGCGTCTTAGATCATCGAAGGTGGCCAATGTGGATAACGTTGTGGTGGTCATTTTGCTTTTGTTTATAGATTTCTCGGAAATTTAAGTAATACTTTTATGTTTAATCCATAAGATTTTTACCAAATGTATTTTGTTTTTTTTATAAAATCTTTATGAAAATTGTATTTTCTAAGAAATTTTCTTATCTTATTGTATTTTGCGCGTGCTAATCCTGTTTTTTTAAAACGCCGTTTGAAAAAAGAGGAAAAAATTTCTTGCAGCTGCGTTGTTTTTGTTTTCAAATAGAAAAAAGGAACAGAGTTGCATCTGCATATGACAATTATAGAAGAGTTGTATTTTTATAGCTTCAAGCTATAAAAGTGACAGAGTTGTATTTTATAAATATTATATTTAGAATCACGCACGAAGTTATTTTTGTTATTTAGATTTTGTTGTGTTCTGGGGGATAGGTGATTATACAAAAAAAATTAATGTAAATATTATTGTGGGAGAATAAAATAGCAGTGGTGATATTATGCTTTAATAATTAAAAAAATATAGAAAAATTAATGTAAAAATATGTACTTATGAGCAAAGTATTAATCTAAATAATAAAAGGCTTAAAATGTCTTTTAAACGAAACCATTTAACGCCTGTAGTTACGCTTTCATTGTGTTTATATCGTTATCATTGTTCTTTTTGCATATTTTCTCTCTTTATTTAACTTAATGATCATTTACTCTATTATCTTGAGTTCATTTAGCAAAATTTTTTATTCTAAAAAACATTCCTTCTCCAGTGTTCGTGGCGTGAGTGTTAATTTTTTATTATTATTAAAAGTTGTTGCTGTCTTTAAAATTTTACTTTGTTAAGTAATCAGTAGACTTTAATTAACTTAATTGTATTTTTATTTCAATTTATAGTAGAAGTATATCCTAGAAATATGGCTCAAATTGCTAAAATCTTTGCTGGACGTGCCCAACAAGTCTTGCAAACTGCTGCCAAACAACCTCAATTGGCCCCACGTTTCTACTGTGCTGCTGGTAAGTTCTAGTCTAGTTTTTTTTATAGGTATTTATGGAAATTTTTATCAGTACCCCAGACTGCTAGTGCAAGATTGTAATAATTAAAAAAGATTGCAATTTTATAAGGAGTGTTTATTTATTTTTTTGCATTGATTAAAAAGAAGCAGACATAAGACCACACCGACCGGCTTTGTTATATTGTTGTTGTCTTTTGCATTTCCAATCAATTATAAGACTTTATACCTCTTATAAACGGCATACTAATGTTTATTATTACGTAATAATATAAAAAGTTTTTCTTATTAGTTTTATCTATTATTAAACAAATAAATTTGCCAACTACTTTAGTTATTTCATAATTTTTAAAGAAAAATGCACATTTTCTATAAGAAATTCAGTAATATTTAGATTATTACAATTGATTACAATGTTTTTAGTTGTTATTTATGTGTTTTTTTGCTTTTTTGTTTAAGATTTGTATAAAAAATGTGAGTAAATTAAATAAGCTTAATTTTAAGGGGAAAATAAATAAAAATTCCTTAACTAAATTTGGCAGCACTTTTTATAATGTCACAGGATTATGACAGATTACAGTAATTTTTATTGAGATGCCAGACGGCAAAACTTTCCATGTAGAATGTCGGTAAACTGTAGTTGTGCATCTTATTGTAATCGAAATAATAAAATTTTTAGATAAATCAACAATTTTCATAATTTTTCTGTAATTTTAGCCAACAACTTCCAATACATCAAAACCGAATTGGCTGGTGAAAAGAAAAATGTTGCTGTCATCACTTTGAACCGTCCCAAGGCTTTGAATGCCTTGTGCAATGGTTTGATTGCCGAAATCAACACCACTTTGGATAAATACGAAAAGGATGACAGCGTTGCCGCCATTGTCATCACTGGCAGCGAGAAGGCTTTCGCCGCTGGTGCCGATATCAAGGAAATGCAACCTAACACTTATGAAAAGTGCATTATGGGCAATTTCTTGAACGATTGGACCCGTGTTGCCAAATGCCAAAAACCCATTATTGCTGCCGTTAACGGTTACGCCTTGGGTGGTGGCTGTGAATTGGCCATGATGTGCGATATCATCTATGCTGGTGATAAGGCCAAGTTTGGTCAACCTGAAATTGCTTTGGGTACCATTCCCGGTGCTGGTGGCACCCAACGTTTGACCCGTGTTGTAGGCAAATCTAAGGCTATGGAAATGTGCTTGACCGGTAACATGATTAATGCTGCTGAAGCCGAAAAAATGGGTTTGGTTAGCAAGGTTGTTGCTGCCGATCAATTGGTTTCGGAAGCCGTTAAATTGGGTGAGAAAATCGGCACCCACTCCCAATTGATTGTACAATTGTGCAAGGAAGCTGTTAACACTGCCTACGAGACCACCTTGCAAGAAGGTTTGAAATATGAAAGAAGAACTTTCCACGCCACTTTTGCTACTGTAAGTTTTTTAGTTGTTAAATTGCTACTTTTTCAATTTCCTTACTTTATTATTTTTTATAATTTCAGGGTGACCGTAAAGAAGGTATGACCGCTTTTGTTGAAAAGCGTCCCGCTAAATTCAACAACAACTAAATGTTTTGTTTTCAAAAAATGTTAAAAAAAAAGTTCTATATTTTTATAATGTTAGTTATTTTTCCATTACCAGTAATGCATTTATAAATATTATTGCGAAAACCAAGTTTTCAGTTTTTTAAAATACAAATAAGAATAAAATTTCAAGATATTTTTCAAAAAATTTTTGAATTTTAATGGGTAATAGTGTCCAGGAAAAACAAATATCACAGTTTTTTAATAACTCCTGGGACCTTAAACAGAATAATTGGAATTTTTTTAATTTAAACGTTTAATTAGACATAACTGTCGATATTTTATATAAAATCTTATTATCAGGGTTGTATTTACATGTACTAATGATCATGTTTGTTTATTTATTTAAAAGGGGATCTTGAGAGGTGCAACAATATTAAAATTATTATTAGATTTCTTATCGTAATTGCAAAGAACATTTATTTACTCTATATGATCACTTCAGACAAGACAAAGTTCATTTCGAAACAATAATCCAAAACAGTTAAGGTCTGTAAATTTGACAAATAATTCAGAGAGGTTTGCAAAAGTAATATGAAACTTTCTTATTCTATAACATAGCTGCTGTTTGTTCTAGTTGTTTCGGTTTCCCTTTTATAGTAAAATATGGCTCAAATTCCAAAATTATTTGCCGGTCCTGTTCAACGGGTCTTACGAGCGGCTCTCAAAACACAACACATATCTGGTCGATCTTATTGCGGTAAGTTTTAAGAATAGTTTAAAAAAGTATTGTCTGAACTATAGTCTAGTTTAATCTAGAGTCTAGTCTATAAACTGGTCTATAATTTAGTCTATAGCCTGTACTATAGTCTAGTCTATAGCCTAGTCTATAGTCTAATCTACAGCATAGTCTATTGTCTAGTCTATAGCCTAGTCTATAATCTAGTCTACAGCCTAGTCTATAGTCTAGTCTATAGCCTAGTCTATAGTCTAGTCTATAGCCTAGTCTATAGTCTAGTCTATAGCCTAGTCTATAGTCTAGTCTATAGTCTAGTTTATAGTCTGGTCTATAGTCTAAAATCAAGTCTCTATAATTTCCTTTAATTGCTATTTTTTCCTTTCAAATCTCAGCCTCTAATCTCCATTATCTCAAAACACAATTGGTGGGTGAAAAGAAAAATGTTGCCCTAATTACTCTGAACCGTCCCAAGGCCTTGAATGCTTTGTGCAATGGTTTAATGTGTGAACTTAACTCCACTTTGGATAAATATGAAAAAGATGAGAGTATAGCTGCCTTTATAATTACCGGCAGTGAGAAGGCCTTTGCTGCTGGTGCCGATATCAAAGAAATGGAGTATAAAACTTATGATAAGCTAATCATGGACGCCACTGCCAGTGATTGGTCTCGTATAGCCAAATGCCAAAAACCCCTTATAGCTGCAGTTAATGGTTATGCCTTGGGTGGTGGCTGTGAATTGGCCATGATGTGTGACATTATTTATGCGGGCGATAAGGCTAAATTTGGGCAACCGGAAATAGCTTTGGGTACTATACCCGGTGCTGGGGGTACGCAACGTTTGACTCGCGTTGTAGGGAAACCCAAGGCCATGGAAATGTGTTTAACGGGTAATATGATTAGTGCCGAGGAAGCGGAAAGACGGGGTTTGGTAAGTAAGGTAGTGCCTGCTGATAAACTTTTGGAAGAAGCTATTAAAGTGGGTGAAAAAATTGCCAGTTACTCTCAATTAACTGTACAGTTGTGTAAGGAAGCAATTAATATGGCTTATGAATCTAATTTGCAAGAGGGTTTGAAATTTGAAAAACGAATTAATCATGCAACTTTTGCAACGGTAAATCATAGGTTTATTTATGGTTTAAATTTAAAATATACATTTATTCTAATTTTAGCAAGATATCCGGGAAGGTATGGCGGCTTTTATGGAAAGACGTCCAGCTAAATTTAATAACAAATAAAATAGTTTAAAAAAATTAAAAAATTTTAAAAAATTAAAGCGAAAATGTCTCTTTTTTACATAGACTATAGAACGTACTGAGGTTTGGAGTACAGGGCTATAAAAATACTAGACTATAGATTAGACTATATACTAAACTATAGACCAGATCATAAATTAGACAGTAAACTAGATTAAGCTATAGACAATACTATAGACAATGCTATAGACAAGACTATAGACTAGACTATAGACTAGACTATATACTAGACTATAGACTAGACTAGACTAGACTAGACTAGACTATAGACTATAGACTGTAGACTATAGACTGTAGACTATAGACTGTAGACTGTAGACTAGACTATAGACTAGACTAGACTATAGAGTATAGACTATAGACTGTAGACTATAGACTAGACTATAGACTAGACTATAGACTAGACTATAGACTAGACTATAGACTGTAGACTATAGACTAGACTATAGACTAGACTATAGACTAGACTATAGACTAGACTATAGACTAGACTATAGACTAGACTATAGACTAGACTATAGACTAGACTATAGACTAGTCTATAGACTAGACTATAGACTAGACTATAGACTAGACTATAGACTAGACTATAACTAGACTATAGACTAGACTAGACTAGACTAGACTATAGACTAGACTAGACTATAGACTAGACTAGACTATAGACTAGACTAGACTATAGACTAGACTAGACTATAGACTAGACTAGACTATAGACTAGACTATAGACTAGACTATAGACTAGACTATAGACTAGACTATAGACTAGACTATAGACTAGACTATAGACTAGACTATAGACTAGACTATAGACTAGACTATAGACTAGACTATAGACTAGACTATAGACTAGACTATAGACTAGACTATAGACTAGACTATAGACTAGACTATAGACTAGACTATAGACTAGACTATAGACTAGACTATAGACTAGACTATAGACTAGACTATAGACTAGACTATAGACTAGACTATAGACTAGACTATAGACTAGACTATAGACTAGACTATAGACTAGACTATAGACTAGACTATAGACTAGACTAGACTAGACTATAGACTAGACTATAGACTAGACTATAGACTAGACTATAGACTAGACTATAGACTAGACTATAGACTAGACTATAGACTAGACTATAGACTAGACTATAGACTAGACTATAGACTAGACTATAGACTAGACTATAAACTAGACTATAGACTAGACTAGAGACTAGACTATAGACTAGACTATAGACTAGACTGTAGACTAGACTATAGACTAGACTAGAGACTAGACTATAGACTAGACTATAGACTAGACTATAGACTAGACTATAGACTAGACTATAGACTAGACTATAGACTAGACTATAGACTAGACTATAGACTAGACTATAGACTAGACTATAGACTAGACTATAGACTAGACTATAGACTAGACTATAGACTAGACTATAGACTAGACTATAGACTAGACTATAGACTAGACTATAGACTAGACTATAGACTAGACTATAGACTAGACTATAGACTAGACTATAGACTAGACTAGACTATAGACTAGACTATAGACTAGACTATAGACTAGACTATAGACTAGACTATAGACTAGACTATAGACTAGACTATAGACTAGACTATAGACTAGACTATAGACTAGACTATAGACTAGACTATAGACTAGACTATAGACTAGACTATAGACTAGACTATAGACTAGACTATAGACTAGACTATAGACTAGACTATAGACTAGACTATAGACTAGACTATAGACTAGACTATAGACTAGACTATAGACTAGACTATAGACTAGACTATAGACTAGACTATAGACTAGACTATAGACTAGACTATAGACTAGACTATAGACTAGACTATAGACTAGACTATAGACTAGACTATAGACTAGACTATAGACTAGACTATAGACTAGACTATAGACTAGACTATAGACTAGACTATAGACTAGACTATAGACTAGACTATAGACTAGACTATAGACTAGACTATAGACTAGACTATAGACTAGACTATAGACTAGACTATAGACTAGACTATAGACTAACTATAGACTAGACTATAGACTAGACTAGACTAGACTATAGACTAGACTATAGACTAGACTATAGACTAGACTATAGACTAGACTATAGACTAGACTATAGACTAGACTATAGACTACTATAGACTAGACTATAGACTAGACTATAGACTAGACTATAGACTAGACTATAGACTAGACTATAGACTAGACTATAGACTAGACTATAGACTAGACTATAGACTAGACTATAGACTAGACTATAGACTAGACTATAGACTAGACTATAGACTAGACTATAGACTAGACTATAGACTAGACTATAGACTTGACTATAGACTAGACTATAGACTAGACTATAGACTAGACTATAGACTAGACTATAGACTAGACTATAGACTAGACTATAGACTAGACTATAGACTAGACTATAGACTAGACTATAGACTAGACTATAGACTAGACTATAGACTAGACTATAGACTAGACTATAGACTAGACTCTAGACTAGACTATAGACTAGACTCTAGACTAGACTCTAGACTAGACTCTAGACTAGACTATAGACTAGACTATAGACTAGACTATAGACTAGACTATAGGCTAGACTATAGACTAGACTATAGACTAGTCTATAGTCTAGTCTATAGACTATAGACTAGAATAGACTAGACTATACTGTAGTCTGGAGAATAGATAATAGTCGGGTGCTATAAACTTGTCTATGGTCTTTTTGATTTGTTTAAAGTTTTATATTTACCTCTCTTTTTACGGTTTTAATTTCTACACTAAACTTTGGTTAAACTTTCTAAGTTTAAATTGCGTTCTATATTCTGTTATGTTATAGAAAAAGCTTTCTTGAAAGCTTGTTTTTTTAACTAACAACATCTGTTTGCATTTTAGTATTAATATTTTTTGGACAAAAAACAAATCAGTTCGATTAAGGTTTTGTTGTGATAACACGAGCGCTTTGTTAAAGCGTTTCAAAGAAATAATTAAATAGAAATAATAATAAACAAATATTTAATAAATAATAAAATAAATAATAAAAATAGTTAAATAAACTCAAATTTAATGTAAAATTAAAAAAGTAAACAACATAAAAACTCTAATAAATAGATGAAATAATAATAATACGTATACGCCTCCCTTTATATTTATAGGTAGAAAAAAAACGTATTCAAAAGAGAGAACAACTTATACACACATATTTTCCTTTAGAGTATACACACACATACATACATATTAACATACAAACAAACATTCCTAAGGAGCAAAAATTTTACTATAACAAGGAGATAAAGAAAAAAAAATCATATAATAAAACTAAGAACAAGCATAAAAGCTAGAGCAAAAGCAAGTTACAGTTAGAAAGAAGAGGAGAGAGAGAGCGAATGAGAAGGATTGCAATAAAACAAAAATCAAGCATAGAGAAAATTTGACATTTTAGTTTATAATTTCAAAAAGGAAACTTAAGCAATTTATTTTAAAATTTGAATAAAATAAAGGAAAAAAATAATAAAATATTTGATAAAAATTAAAAAAAGAAAGTTCATCATAAATTATATTAAATTTTAACCAAAAGAAATTTGTGTTTTAGTGTTTACAGGCAAAAGAAACGTTAAAAATCAATAATTTAGAAAATTAATAAAAAAAAATATCGAAAAATAAACCAGAAATATTTTTAGTTAAGTGTTTTTAAAAACCCAACAACTAACCTTTAAAAAACAACAAAAATATCATCATGGATATGTTAAATCAAATCTTAAATATGAATGCTGGTGGTGCCTATGGTGGTGGCAAGGCTGGTGGCGCCTTTGATCCCCTTTCATTTGCCATGAAACCACAAGTAGTGATACGAGCCTTGTGTTGGGTAAGTTTTTTTTTTTTTTTTTATATTTGAGGGTCATGTAGTACACAAAAAAAAAAAACTAATTGAAAATATGAAAAGCTCTCTTTTTTCAATATTTCAGTTTTTTTTGATTAATTTTGTAGTTTTCTCACGTTTAACCCTTAATTGTTTTAATTAAAACTATTATACTCATATAATATAATAATATGTTTTTTTCATTATTGTTCATATTTTTTTCTCTGCTTTTTGCTACAAAAGTTTGTTGCTGTAAACTTGACACCTTATTCTAACTACTCTGCTATATTTCTCTTTACCCTACAAAATGTAATATTTACATTGTACATATGTAACTACATACCTATGTACATATGTATGTATTAAAATGTTTGTTAGTTTATTTCCTTCACTTCAAATCATAGACATTTCTATTGATTTTATTTACTTTTTTATTATTATTTTTCTTTTGTTCAGCTTTTTTTTTGCACTACTGTCATTTTTTTTCGAAACAGATTTTCTAGGGAATACCCATTAATTGTACATGTGTTTTTCCTATATTTTGTTGTTGTTTTCTACTACTCAAGGCCTACGGTGAAATGTCATTGTTTAGGGTTTTTGTAAGTGGAATTCCTAAAACAAAATTTTCTGAAAATTTCCATATTTTGGGGAAAATCTATAATCTAATCAATACACTGATCTAAAACTGACTATAGTCTAGTCCATAGGCTAGTAGAGACTTTTCTTTAGACTATATGGTCTGTATTCAAGTCAATAGTCAAAACATCCAATTTATACTCCAGACTATAGTCTAATTGATAATGCTGACTAGAGTGTAATCTATAGTAAAACTATAGTTTAGCCTATGTTCCAGACAAAAATCTATCCAATAGAGCAGATTGTATTCAAGTTTATAGACCAAGCTATAGAAAAGACTACAGTTCATACTATATAAACTGCAATAGTAAAGTCAGTAGAGAAGACGAGATATAGTCCAGACTATAGAGAAGACTATAGTCCAGACTACAGACGAGCATATAATTCAGACTATAGAAAAACCTACAGTCCAGACTATAGACAAGCCGACAGTCCAGACAATAGGTACTACATATAGACCAGACTACAGGTGAGATTATAGTCCATAGTCTATATAGTCTATAGTCTAGTCTATAGTCTAGTCTATAGTCTAGTCTATAGTCTAGTCTATAGTCTAGTCTATAGTCTAGTCTATAGTCTAATCTACAGTCTAGTCTATAGTCTATAGTCTAGTCTAGTCTAGTCTAGTCTAGTCTAGTCTAGTCTAGTCTAGTCTAGTCTAGTCTAGTCTAGTCTAGTCTAGTCTAGTCTAGTCTATAGTCTAGTCTAGTCTAGTCTAGTCTAGTCTATAGTCTATAGTCTAGTCTAGTCTAGTCTAGTCTAGTCTAGTCTAGTCTATAGTCTAATCTAGTCTAGTCTATAGTCTAATCTAGTCTAGTCTATAGTCTAATCTAGTCTAGTCTATAGTCTAATCTAGTCTAGTCTATAGTCTAGTCTAGTCTAGTCTAGTCTAGTCTAGTCTAGTCTAGTCTAGTCTAGTCTAGTCTAGTCTAGTCTAGTCTAGTCTAGTCTAGTCTAGTCTAGTCTAGTCTAGTCTAGTCTAGTCTAGTCTAGTCTAGTCTAGTCTAGTCTAGTCTAGTCTTGTCTAGTATAGTCTAGTCTAGTCTAGTCTAGTCTAGTCTAGTCGTCTAGTCTAGTCTAGTCTAGTCTAGTCTAGTCTAGTCTAGTCTAGTCTAGTCTAGTCTAGTCTAGTCTAGTCTATAGTCTAGTCTATAGTTTAGTCTATAGTTTAGTCTATAGTCTAGTCTAGTCTAGTCTAGTCTAGTCTAGTCTAGTCTAGTCTATAGTCTATAGTCTAGTCTAGTCTAGTCTAGTCTAGTCTAGTCTAGTCTAGTCTAGTCTAGTCTAGTCTAGTCTAGTCTATAGTCTAGTCTAGTCTAGTCTAGTCTAGTCTAGTCTAGTCTAGTCTAGTCTAGTCTATAGTCTATAGTCTAGTCTAGTCTAGTCTAGTCTAGTCTAGTCTAGTCTAGTCTAGTCTAGTCTAGTCTAGTCTAGTCTAGTCTAGTCTAGTCTAGTCTAGTCTAGTCTATAGTCTAGTCTAGTCTAGTCTATAGTCTAGTCTAGTCTATAGTCTAGTCATAGTCTAGTCTATAGTCTAGTCTATAGTCTAGTCTATAGTCTAGTCTATAGTCTAGTCTATAGTCTAGTCTATAGTCTAGTCTATAGTCTAGTCCATAGTCTAGTCCATAGTCTAGTCTATAGTCTAGTCTATAGTCTAGTCTATAGTCTAGTCTATAGTCTAGTCTATAGTCTAGTCTATAGTCTAGTCTATAGTCTAGTCTATAGTCTAGTCTATAGTCTAGTCTATAGTCTAGTCTATAGTCTAGTCTATAGTCTAGTCTATAGTCTAGTCTATAGTCTAGTCTATAGTCTAGTCTATAGTCTAGTCTATAGTCTAGTCTATAGTCTAGTCTATAGTCTAGTCTATAGTCTAGTCTATAGTCTAGTCTATAGTCTAGTCTATAGTCTAGTCTATAGTCTAGTCTATAGTCTAGTCTATAGTCTAGTCTATAGTCTAGTCTATAGTCTAGTCTATAGTCTAGTCTATAGTCTAGTCTATAGTCTAGTCTATAGTCTAGTCTATAGTCTAGTCTATAGTCTAGTCTATAGTCTAGTCTATAGTCTAGTCTTGTCTAGTCTATAGTCTAGTCTATAGTCTAGTCTATAGTCTAGTCTATAGTCTAGTCTATAGTCTAGTCAATAGTCTAGTCTATAGTCTAGTCTATAGTCTAGTCTATAGTCTAGTTATAGTCTAGTCTATAGTCCTAGTCTATAGTCTAGTCTATAGTCTAGTCTATAGTCTAGTCTATAGTCTAGTCTATAGTCTAGTCTATAGTCTAGTCTAATAGTCTAGTCTATAGTCTAGTCTATAGTCTAGTCTATAGTCTAGTCTATAGTCCTAGTCTATAGTCTAGTCTATAGTCCTAGTCTATAGTCTAAGTCTATAGTCTAGTCTATAGTCTAGTCTATAGTCTAGTCTATAGTCTAGTCTATAGTCTAGTCTATAGTCTAGTCTATAGTCTAGTCTATAGTCTAGTCTATAGTCTAGTCTATAGTCTAGTCTATAGTCTAGTCTATAGTCTAGTCTATAGTCTAGTCTATAGTCTAGTCTATAGTCTAGTCTATAGTCTAGTCTATAGTCTAGTCTATAGTCTAGTCTATAGTCTAGTCTATAGTCTAGTCAATAGTCTAGTCTATAGTCTAGTCTATAATCTAGTCTATAGTCTAGTCTATAGTCTAGTCTATAGTCTAGTCTATAGTCTAGTCTATAGTCTAGTCTAGTCTAGTCTAGTCTAGTCTAGTCTATAGTCTAGTCTATAGTCTAGTCTATAGTCTAGTCTATATTCTAGTCTATAGTCTAGTCTATAGCCTAGTCTACAGTCTAGTCTATATTCTAGTCTATAGTCTACTCTATAGTCTAGTCTATAGTCTAGTCTATAGTCTAGTCTATAGTCTAGTCGATGGTCTAGTCTATAGTCTAGTCTATAGTCTAGTCTATAGTCTAGTCTATAGTCTAGTCTATAGTCTAGTCTATAGTCTAGTCTATAGTCTAGTCTATAGTCTAGTCTAGTCTATAGTCTAGTCTATAGTCTAGTCTATAGTCTAGTCTATAATCTAGTCTATAGTCTAGTCTATAGTCTAGTCTATAGTCTAGTCTATAGTCTAGTCTATAGTTTAGTCTATAGGTTTTGAATTTCTATACTATAATCTAAATTTAAAAATTTTGGGTATAAAAAATCTCGAGAAATTCAAAACCCTCTAGTTTTGTGACATATGTATGTACGTTTATATGAGCATTTGCAATTTATTAACAATTTCTTTCTTTTTGATTACAAATCATTTATTTATATATATTATTGCTATTAAAATGTTTACGTATTTTAATAGTTAAATTAAAATTCCCCATACACTTAGAGAAATATTTTAAAGCAATCTAAATAAGAAATTAAAAGTTTAATTTAAAACGCTTTGAAATTCTTCTTTTGGAAAAAAATACCTCTAGAAAACTTTCAAAAATCGTGTTAGGAAATTCGAAAAATTTTCTTTAAAAGCAATTTAAAACTTCAGTTGAAAAGTTTTCTTTAAAAACTCTAAAACTTTTCTCTACCAAAATGCAAATTTTTTTCTTTAGAAAACTATAAAGCTTTTTTTAATTTGAAAAGATTTCTAATGTAAACTTGAGAAGCTTTTTAAGAAAATTTTGAAGGATTTAAAGAAAACTATAGACATCATCTAAATAAAGATTTATAAAGAAAACTTTAGACAAATTGTGTTAAAGTTTTCTAAAAAAACTTTGAAGGTTATCTTAAATTTGGCACAGTCAATCATATCACTCCTACTTGTTTTATATAAAAAAATATACGTTTACGATCTCTTGCCAAATGACTAATATCAAATACTCTATCAATATTTTATAGAACTTTCCAACTTTAATTTGTGTGAAAAATTTCTACAACAATTTACTTTGAACTTTTAGTATTTTTTTAATATCCCTTAATAAACTAAACAAAGCACGTATTGGAAGGATAATAAAAGATAACTTGACAATACTAATGCGTATAAGTAATTTTATTTTGTGTAAAAAATATAAAATAGCAATTATATGATGCCCCGGGGGATATAATTAACCTTTGTTAGAGGACACAACATGTGTTACAAAATCATGCCAAACATTCAGACAATTAAACTCAATTAACTCTAATCCAAAGCTAATTGTAAAGTGGCATGTGATTTTTGTGCTGTTCATGGGGCTCCAGATCTCCCTGTTTGGAAATTAAGAAATTTGAAAATGACAACAAAATTATAAACAAACTATAAGTTTTATTTGTCGAAAATTTAGTTTAGAAAACTAGTCTAGTTCTACAGCTAGTCTAGGTCTAGTCTATAGTCTAGTCTATAGTCTAGTCTATAGTCTAGTCTATAGTCTAGTCTATAGTCTAGTCTATAGTCTAGTCTAGTCTATCGTCTAGTCTATAGTCTAGTCTATAGTCTAGTCTATAGTCTAGTCTATAGTCTAGTCTATAGTCTAGTCTATAGTCTAGTCTATAGTCTAGTCTATAGTCTAGTCTATAGTCTAGTCTATAGTCTAGTCTATAGTCTAGTCTATAGTCTAGTCTATAGTCTAGTCTATAGTCTAGTCTATAGTCTAGTCTATAGTCTAGTCTATAGTCTAGTCTATAGTCTAGTCTATAGTCTAGTCTATAGTCTAGTCTATAGTCTAGTCTATAGTCTAGTCTATAGTCTAGTCTATAGTCTAGTCTATAGTCTAGTCTATAGTCTAGTCTATAGTCTAGTCTATAGTCTAGTCTATAGTCTAGTCTATAGTCTAGTCTATAGTCTAGTCTATAGTCTAGTCTATAGTCTAGTCTATAGTCTAGTCTATAGTCTAGTCTATAGTCTAGTCTATAGTCTAGTCTATAGTCTAGTCTATAGTCTAGTCTATAGTCGTCTATAGTCTAGTCTATAGTCTAGTCTATAGTCTAGTCTATAGTCTAGTCTATAGTCTAGTCTATAGTCTAGTCTATAGTCTAGTCTATAGTCTAGTCTATTAGTCTAGTCTATAGTCTAGTCTATAGTCTAGTCTATAGTCTAGTCTATAGTCTAGTCTATAGTCTAGTCTATAGTCTAGTCTATAGTCTAGTCTATAGTCTAGTCTATAGTCTAGTCTATAGTCTAGTCTATAGTCTAGTCTATAGTCTAGTCTATAGTCTAGTCTATAGTCTAGTCTATAGTCTAGTCTATAGTCTAGTCTATAGTCTAGTCTATAGTCTAGTCTATAGTCTAGTCTATAGTCTAGTCTATAGTCTAGTCTATAGTCTAGTCTATAGTCTAGTCTATAGTCTAGTCTATAGTCTAGTCTAGTCTATAGTCTAGTCTATAGTCTAGTCTATAGTCTAGTCTATAGTCTAGTCTATAGTCTAGTCTATAGTCTAGTCTATAGTCTAGTCTATAGTCTAGTCTATAGTCTAGTCTATAGTCTAGTCTATAGTCTAGTCTAATAGTCTAGTCTATAGTCTAGTCTATAAGTCTAGTCTATAGTCTAGTCTATAGTCTAGTCTATAGTCCTAGTCTATAGTCTAGTCTATAGTCTAGTCTATAGTCTAGTCATAGTCTAGTCTATAGTCTAGTCTAGTCTATAGTCTAGTCTATAGTCTAGTCTATAGTCTAGTCTATAGTCTAGTCTATAGTCCTAGTCTATAGGTCTAGTCTATAGTCTAGTCTATAGTCTAGTCTTAGGCGAGTCTATAGTCTAGTTTATAGTCTAGTCTATAGTCTAGTCTATAGTCTAGTCTATAGTCTAGTCTATAGTCTAGTCTATAGTCTAGTCTATAGTCTAGTCTATAGTCTAGTCTATAGTCTAGTCTATAGTCCACTCTTTAGTATAGTCTTTAGTCTAGTCCTATAGTATAGTCTATAGTATAGTCTATTGTCTAGTCTATTGTCTAGTCCTAGTATATAGTCTAGTCCATAGTCTAGTCTATATTCTAGTCTATACTCTGATCTATAGTCTAGTCTATAGTCCTTTAGATACGACTAAAATTTTCTATTTCCATGGGCTTTGTAAAAACATCAAATAACTCTTCATAAAATTTAAAACAGGGACAATCAAATACTAATGGTTATATACACACTTCTACACACACACAAACATTAAAACGTGATGTAGGACAATACATAAACATTAAATAGTGTTCTTCTAAATGGACACAACAAAAAACAAGGGAAATAAGAATGAGAACATCATAAAAAGCAGAGAGAATACTACGACTACGTGTATTTATGGCTAAAATAACAGGAAGGGGAAACATAATGTAAGAGTGAGTGTGTGAATATATGTACATGTTACAGTGTACGTGTGTAGTATTCATAAAATACGTTATATTTTCTTGTTAGAGAGAGAGAGAGAGAAAAAAAATTCTAAAAAAGAATAATTGATGGAAATGCTTAAGTGTTTTTTTTTTCTTTTATATATTTTTGTTAAACTTACAGCTTTTGTTCATTTTTTTATTTATAAATAGCTTAATATATTGAATTTATATGTTTAGCAAAATATATAAAAAAAAAATAAAATTTTTGTGTTCCATTTTCTTTCTGTTAAATATTGTTGACAAAAGTCAGTAGTTGCAGGGTGGTATTTGAAAATTATATTTATTTCATTTTTCTTTCGAGGTTTGACCTATAAATTGACACTTTTACAGAATTAAAGTGGAATAAATTTAAGAAAATTAAGTTTATTTTGCTTAATAAGGTAAATGAGTAAAATATTATTAAACTGATTAAAGTAGTTATGTAATTTTGTAGAAATTTATTAGAAGAATATAATTGGAGAACATTATGGTGTTAATTATTTAAAAAAGTTACAAATTTTTTTTAACGATAATACTTAGTACATATGTATACAGTCTAGTCTATAGTCCAGTCTAATCTAGTCCTTAGTGTAGTCTATAGCCTAGTCAATAGTCTAGTCTATAGTCTAGTCTATAGTCTAGTCTATAGTCTAGTCTATAGTCTAGTCTATAGTCTAGTCTATAGTCTAGTCTATAGTCTAGTCTATAGTCTAGTCTATAGTCTAGTCTATAGTCTAGTCTATAGTCTAGTTTATAGTCTAGTCTATAGTCTAGTCTATAGTCTAGTCTATAGTCTAGTCTATAGTCTAGTCTATAGTCTAGTCTATAGTCTAGTCTATAGTCTAGTCTATAGTCTAGTCTATAGTCTAGTCTATAGTCTAGTCTATAGTCTAGTCTATAGTCTAGTCTATAGTCTAGTCTATAGTCTAGTCTATAGTCTAGTCTAGTCTAGTCTAGTCTAGTCTAGTCTATAGTCTAGTCTATAGTCTAGTCTATAGTCTAGTCTATAGTCTAGTCTATAGTCTAGTCTATAGTCTAGTCTATAGTCTAGTCTATAGTCTAGTCTATAGTCTAGTCTATAGTCTAGTCTATAGTCTAGTCTAGTAGTAGTCTAGTCTATAGTCTAGTCTAGTCTAGTCTATAGTCCTATAGTCTATAGCTATAGTCTAGTCTAGTCTATCTAGTCTAGTCTATAGTCTAGTCTAGTCTAGTCGAGTCTAGTCTAGTCTAGTCTATATCTAGTCTAGTCTATAGTCTAGTTATAGTCTAGTCTATAGTCTAGTCTATAGTTAGTCTATAGTCTAGTCTATAGTCTAGTCTATAGTCTAGTCTATATCTAGTCTATAGTCTATTACTTAGTCTATATAGCCTAGTCTATAGTCTAGTCTATAGTCTAGTCATAGTCTAGTCTATAGTCTTATCTATAGTCTAGTCTATAGTCTAGTCTATAGTCTAGTCTATAGTTAGTCTATAGTCTAGTCTATAGTCTAGTCTACAGTCTAGTCTATAGTCTAGTCTATAGTCAGTCTATAGTCTAGTCTATAGTCTATAGTCTAGTCTATAGTCTAGTCTATAGTCTAGTCTATAGTTTAGTCTATAGTCTAGTCTATAGTCAAGTCTATAGTCTAGTCTGTAGTCTAGTCTATAGTCTAGTCTATAGTCTAGTCTATAGTCTAGTCTATAGTCTAGTCTATAGTCTAGTCTATAGTCTAGTCTATAGTCTAGTCTATAGTCTAGTCTATAGTCTAGTCTATAGTCTAGTCTATAGTCTAGTCTATAGTCTAGTCTATAGTCTAGTCTATAGTCTAGTCTATAGTCTAGTCTATAGTCTAGTCTATAGTCTAGTCTATAGTCTAGTCTATAGTCTAGTCTATAGTCTAGTCTATAGTCTAGTCTATAGTCTAGTCTATAGTCTAGTCTATAGTCTAGTCTATAGTCTAGTCTATAGTCTAGTCTATAGTCTAGTCTATAGTCTAGTCTATAGTCTAGTCTATAGTCTAGTCTATAGTCTAGTCTATAGTCTATTCTATAGTCCTAGTCTATAGTCTAGTCTATAGTCTAGTCTATAGTCTAGTCTATATTCTAGTCTATAGTCTAATCTATAGTCTAGTCTATAGTCTAGTCTATAGCGTAGTCTATAGTCTAGTCTTTAATCTAATCTATAGTCTAGTCTATAGTCAATTCTATAGTTCATAAAATTTGAATCTACTGATATGATAATCCCTAAAAGATACACGAAAAGTAGCTACAATAACAATAACTTAACAGGATTATTTATATATATATTTTCTTCAGTAAAGGTGTCCTTAAGCATTTTTCAATCACAATATGATTTAACAATTTTATTCTTTGTTCCTCTATGATCTCTAATATGTACTTATAATACATTTTACAATATTCCACATCACAGCACTAAATAAATAAATCCTTTTAATCCAACTAAGTGCATGCCCTCTCACCCTACTAAACGTATGAGTACTATTATTTTCATCTTGCAAATTACACATTACGTATACGCTAGAGTGACCTTAAAAACAAAGTATAGAAAAAAATCTACAATAACTATAAAAAAATCTGCTAAAAAATGGTCTAGTAAAACAAAATCGTAAACTTTACTATACTTATTTATACCCTTCGAACTATAAGTAGAATAACAAAAAAAAAAAAAAAAAATGAAATTACAAGGCAATTTTTACAACCTTGTGCAAGTACATATCCCATTTTATATACATTGCTTTAAGTACCAGGTAGTATTTTTCTTTTACTTTTGTTTTTAACGTAAATGGGTCAAATCATAAATATTTCATTAGTTTCCAAGGCCACCAATGACCTTCAAGTACAAATACAACATTAAATCTAAAAAATTAATACACAAACAAACACAGAAACACACTTACATATGCATACATATTTTTCACACCTGTTAGCATTGTTGTTGTTGTTTGTTGCAATAGTTGTAGTTTGTTTAAAAGTGTTAGTTGGTTGTTGTTTCAAATACAAATTCTCGATTTTTGTTATAAACTCACATACAAACACACATACATATGTATGTTTATAACAGAGATGGAAAATGTTTACAAAACTTTAAAGAAACGGAAAAACTTTGCCATAAGTTTTTTTTAGAAAACTTTAAACCTGAAACTGAAGCTTCCTATAGAAAACTTTTATATATTTAGAAAACTGTATATAGATACTGATTTGAGTTTTCCATATCTGATACTTTCTATCCGGTTGAATTAATGTGTTTGTGTTTGAGATGAATGTGTAAAGTTTTAAAGTAAAGAAGAAAAATCAAAAATTATAAGTTTTTTACAGAACAAGTAAAGAAGAAAGGTGGACTTACATGTCATATCTTGTTAGAAAAGGTTGAGCACGAAAGAGTAGTGCTTGTGCTTGTTCTATACGGAAGACTAAAGACGAGACTTTTGACTAGAATATGGAAAATACCATAGACTAGACTGTAGACTACACTACACACCACACTATAGAGTAGACTATAAACTGGACTGTAGAATAAACTTTAGACTAGACTATAGATTTGACTATAGACTAGACCATAGATTTGACTATAGACTAGACTATAGAATTGACTATAGCCTAGACTATAGACTAGACTATAGGCTAGACTATAGACTAGCTAGTAGACTAGACTATAGACTAGACTATAGACTAGACTATAGACTATACTATAGACTAGACTAGAGATAGACTAGACGAGAGACTAGAACTGTAGACTAGACCTAGAGACTAGACTATAGACTAGACTATAGACTAGACTATAGACTAGACTATAGACTAGACTATAGACTAGAACTATAGACTAGACTATAGACTAGATTAGACCTAGACTATAGACTAGATATAGACTAGACTATAGACTAGCTATAGACTAGACTATAGACTAGACCTATAGACTAGACTATAGACCAGACTATAGACTAGACTATAGACTAGACCTAATAGACTAGACATAGACTAGACTATAGACTAGACTATAGACTAGACTATAGACTAGACTATAGACTAGACCGATAGACTAGACCTATAGACTAGACTATAGACTAGACTATAGCTAGACTATAGACTAGACTATTAGACTAGACTATAGACTAGACTATAGACTAGACTATAGACTAGACTATAGACTAGACTATAGACTAGACTATAGACTAGACTATAGACTAGACTATAGACTAGACTATAGACTAGACTATAGACTAGACTATAGACTAGACTATAGACCTAGACTATAGACTAGACTATAGACTAGACTATAGACTAGACTATAGACTAGACTATAGACTAGACTATAGACTAGACTATAGACTAGACTATAGACTAGACTATAGACTAGACTATAGACTAGACTATAGACTAGACTATAGACTAGACTATAGACTAGACTATAGACTAGACTATAGACTAGACTATAGACTAGACTATAGACTAGACTATAGACTAGACTATAGACTAGACTATAGACTAGACTATAGACTAGACTATAGACTAGACTATAGACTAGACTATAGACTAGACTATAGACTAGACTATAGACTAGACTATAGACTAGACTATAGACTAGACTATAGACTAGACTATAGACTAGACTATAGACTAGACTATAGACTAGACTATAGACTAGACTATAGACTAGACTATAGACTAGACTATAGACTAGACTATAGACTAGACTATAGACTAGACTATAGACTAGACTATAGACTAGACTATAGACTAGACTATAGACTAGACTATAGACTAGACTATAGACTAGACTATAGACTAGACTATAGACTAGACTATAGACTAGACTATAGACTAGACTATAGACTAGACTATAGACTAGACTATAGACTAGACTATAGACTAGACTATAGACTAGACTATAGACTAGACTATAGACTAGACTATAGACTAGACTATAGACTAGACTATAGACTAGACTATAGACTAGACTATAGACTAGACTATAGACTAGACTATAGACTAGACTATAGACTAGACTATAGACTAGACTATAGACTAGACTATAGACTAGACTATAGACTAGACTATAGACTAGACTATAGACTAGACTAGACTATAGACTAGACTATAGACTAGACTATAGACTAGACTATAGACTAGACTATAGACTAGACTATAGACTAGACTATAGACTAGATATAGACTAGAATATAGACTAGACTATAGACTAGACTATAGACTAGACTATAGACTAGACTATAGACTAGACTATAGACTAGACTATAGACTAGACTATAGACTAGACTATAGACTAGACTATAGACTAGACTATAGACTAGACTATAGACTAGACTATAGACTAGACTATAGACTAGACTATAGACTAGACTATAGACTAGACTATAGACTAGACTATAGACTAGACTATATAGACTAGACTAGACTATAGACTAGACTAGACTATAGACTAGACTAGACTATAGACTAGACTATAGACTAGACTATAGACTAGACTATAGACTAGACTATAGACTAGACTATAGACTAGACTGTAGACTAGACTATAGACTAGACTGTAGACTAGACTATAGACTAGACTATAGACTAGACTATAGACTAGACTATAGACTAGTCTATAGACTAGACTATAGACTAGACTATAGACTAGACTATAGACTAGACTATAGACTAGACTATAGACTAGACTATAGACTAGACTATAGACTAGACTATAGACTAGACTATAGACTAGACTATAGACTAGACTATAGACTAGACTATAGACTAGACTATAGACTAGACTATAGACTAGACTATAGACTAGACTATAGACTAGACTATAGACTAGACTATAGACTATAGACTAGACTATAGACTAGACTATAGACTAGACTATAGACTAGACTATAGACTAGACTATAGACTAGACTATAAACTAGACTATAGACTAGACTATAGACTAGACTATAGACTAGACTATAGACTAGACTATAGACTAGACTATAGACTAGACTATAGACTAGACTATAGACTAGACTATAGACTAGACTATAGACTAGACTATAGACTAGACTAGACTATAGACTAGACTAGACTATAGACTAGACTATAGACTAGACTATAGACTAGACTATAGACTAGACTATAGACTAGACTATAGACTAGACTATAGACTAGACTAGACTACTATAGACTAGACTATAGACTATAGACTAGACTATAGACTAGACTATAGACTAGACTATAGACTAGACTATAGACCTAGACTATAGACTAGACTATAGACTGGACTATAGACTAGACTATAGACTAAACTCTAGACTAAACTCTAGACTAAACTCTAGACTAAACTATAGACTAGACTGTAAACTAGACTATAAACTAGACTATAAACTATAGTATAAACTAGACTATAACTAGACTATAAACTATACTATAGAATAGACTATAGACTAGACTATAAAACTAGACTATAGGCTAGACTATTGTTAAGACCATAGACTAGATTATGGTCAAGACTATATACTAGACTACAACTAGTCGAGACTATTTAAAAATCATAAAATCTATTTCGTGTTTTCTCTTTAATCTCCACATTTTTGCTTTATTCATTCATTTACGTTAACACAAACTAAATGTGTTTTTGCGAATAATAAAACCACTACTATTGAATTAATAATATAAACAGAGAAAATATGGCAAAATATACATTTGTTTAGAATGTCATTTAGATTTCTAACTAGAAGAATATTCTGAAATTTATAAATATAGCAAGCACTACAATTATATAAATGTTACCCTGACCTTTAGGAGGGGAAAAAATCTAAAGAAAGAAAAAAGCAATAATGACAAGGTTGAAAGTACATGTATTTGCAATATTTCAGCAAAAATTTTCTACACAAGTAATGCAACTTTTGAAATTTACACAATGTTGACTGTTTAATTATGCAAAGTAATAAACAGAAATTTCTGCTAACATAGTTCTATAAGTATTTTGCTATAGTTTGCTATGTTTTGCAAGTTTTTTGCAAGTTTTTTTTTTGTAGTATTTAGTTTATTGAAAACTTTAGTTTAGTTGTTTTAGTAGTACTTATACTAGTTTTGTTATACATATACTATAACATTTAGTTATTGTTTATGTATGAGTAAAGTTTATTATCTCATCTTGTTGGAAAAAAAGTATCACTTTTGTTCTAGTTTTCGTTTCAGTTTGTTTTGACATTTTTCTTCTATTATGTCAATTATTTGTTGTTTTTTTTTTGTGTCTTTATAAAAAAAGTTTTTTTTTTATATTTTATGCAACTGGGCGTATGATGAATGTTAATGATTTGTCAAAGGGGGAAAATTATAAAGCTTTTATTTTAGTTGGTTTTTTGTCTTAAACTTGGTTCCCTTAGGCTAAATTTTACTTGGACATTTTATCTTAAAAACAGTAAGTTTTCAATGTTTGATATTACTTTGAAGAAGTGCAGCGCTTTAGGGGTTTTAAATTACATTTCCCCTTTTTGTTTTTTAAGTTTCCCCTTAAGGTTTGATTAATATGTATTAAGGAAATGAGCAAAAACATTAAATTTTATAATCAATATTGTTAAATTTCTATAAATATAAAACAATATTTAAAATTTTGTTAAAAATTTTTCTTCCCCACTTTTGGGATTTTCTTAAGAGTTATTGGGAATTTGTAAAAAATGCAAAATTTTACATTGTTCTCTCCTAATTTCTTTAATTGTTAGAAAATTATGTCATTTTAAGTAATGTTTGTTGAAAAATTAACATCCCCAGTTTTGGGAATTTTTGAAAATATTTTAGGAATTTGTTTAAAATTAAATTTTTTGCTAAATTTTTATTCATTAAGTTATAATTAATAAAACTGGGGTATTTAAAAAAAAAAATTCTATAATATATTAAAATCCCCAGTTGGGGATTTCCTTCAAACATTTTAGGAATATCTCAAAAAAGTTAAATATCTCAAAATTTAGCTTCTAAGTTTCTTTTAGCAGCAACATTTTTAATTTATACTTTGATTTTAAGTTCCCCACTTTTGGGATTTTTGGTAAACTTTCTGGGAATTTGTTAAAAATTTAAATTTTTATAAATTTTTTTGATTATTATCTTAAATTCTAGTAAAATTTTGCTATTTTAAGTAAAATATTAAGAAATATTAAAATCCCCATTTTTGGGATTTTTCAAAAATATTTTAGGAATTTGTTAAAAAGAACATTTTTACATAATTTTTTGTTTTATTTATTGAATACTGTTAAAACTATGACATTTTCAATGTTTTTTTATGAGGTTTGAACTTCCCCGTTTTGGGATTTTCTGCAAACATTTTAGGAATTCCGTAAAAATGACTAATTCCTAGAATGTTTCCTTAAATTAACTTAGTGGTAATTAAATTTAAATTTTATAGCTTAATTTAAAGTTCCCCACTTGGGGATTTTTTAAAAAACATTTTAGGAATCACGTAATACATATATGTATTTTTTACAATTTTCTGACCTATTGTTCAAAAAATTATTAAATTTTGTAATTTTTAAATATTTTTGTACCATTTTTGGAATTTTCCTTAAATATTTTGGAAATTAAAAAATAATGTCTAAATATTAAAAATATTCCACTAAAAACTCTTCCCATAGTGCGATTTTCCAATATAAATTTTTATTAAAAACTATGTAGATATTTGCAATTGACGTCTTTTTTATTTGTTTATATCGTATTGATTTATATTATTTAAAAAAACTATCTCTATTATTACTCCCCAACTCCCCACCCCATTGGCCCACTTAATTAACATGCTATAAACAATGCAAATTTAGTGCCACCAACAAAAACAACGTAATAACATTTTAATTGTCTCTATTACATGTGTTTGCATGAATTAAAATTTGTTCTTCGTTCTATTCATTTCTATTCTATTTTCTCTGTCTATTTTTAGCTTTTCTCCATTGTTGTCTTCGGTTGCATATCGTCAGAAGGTTATCGCGAAGAAGATGGCAAAGATGTTTGCATATTAAACGATGACAATATGGCCTGCAAGTATGGCAATACAGTGGGCGTTTTTGGTTTTCTTGCGTCCATGGCGTTTATAGTGGGTGAATTTCTATTCGAACGCATGTCATCGGTGAAAAGTCGGAAACGTTTTGTGATGGCTGATATGGGTTTTTCAGGTAGGCGGGGAAATAAACCTAAATTTAAGTAAATTGTATTAATAGAATCTTATTTTTTAACGTTTTAGCCTTTTGGGCCTTCATGTATTTTGTGGCCTTTATTTATATTTGGTCTCAGTGGAGTTCGGCTGAAATGCCTCCTGGTGGCATTGGTGCCAGTAATATGCAAGCTGCCATTGTTTTCTCATTATTTTCCATATTCACTTGGGTAAGTTTTTCAGTTCTAGTTTTGTTCTGTTCCAATTCTATTCTAGTTCTGTTCCAGTTCTGTTCTAGTTCTGTTCTAGTTCTGTTCTAGTTCTGTTCTAGTTCTGTTCTAGTTCTGTTCTAGTTCTGTTCTAGTTCTGTTCTAGTTCTGTTCTAGTTCTGTTCTAGTTCTGTTCTAGTTCTGTTCTAGTTCTGTTCTAGTTCTGTTCTAGTTCTGTTCTAGTTCTGTTCTAGTTCTGTTCTAGTTCTGTTCTAGTTCTGTTCTAGTTCTGTTCTAGTTCTGTTCTAGTTCTGTTCTAGTTCTGTTCTAGTTCTGTTCTAGTTCTGTTCTAGTTCTGTTCTAGTTCTGTTCTAGTTCTGTTCTAGTTCTGTTCTAGTTCTGTTCTAGTTCTGTTCTAGTTCTGTTCTAGTTCTGTTCTAGTTCTGTTCTAGTTCTGTTCTAGTTCTGTTCTAGTTCTGTTCAAGTTCTGTTCTGTTCTGTTCTAGTTCTGTTCTAGTTCTGTTCTAGTTCTGTTCTAGTTTTGTTCTAGTTCTGTTCTAGTTCTGTTCTAGTTCTGTTCTAGTTCTGTTCTAATTCTGTTCTAGTTCTGTTCTAGTTCTGTTCTAGTTCTGTTCTAGTTCTGTTCTAGTTCTGTTCTAGTTCTATTCTAGTTCTGTTTTAGTTCTGTTCTAGTTCTGTTCTAGTTCTGTTTTAGTTCTGTCTAATTCAACTCTACATCTTTTATTGGTTTTCTGCCTCCTTTTTCCAGGCTTTATGTGCTTTCTTGGCTTATAAACGTTTCTTAATTGGTGCAGGCGATGAATTTACCTCAGCCTTTGAAAATGATCCTGCCAATGTTGTGCATCAACAGGCCTACAATAGCTATTCCGTGGACAATGATAATGATCAATATAGTGCTTCACCCTTCACAGCTCAGCAAACAGGTGAATAGACTTTATGATAAACAAATTAGACATTTTATCTTAAATCTGGTTAACAATTTATATTTGTAGGCATGGAGCAACAACCCAATATGGATTATCAACAGCCCACCTATTAGATATCATTTAAAACACCCTAAAAACATAGAAAATATTCCTTAGATTTTTGTAGTTCACTTGACATACTACTTACTACTCACTGTTGATATTTCCCTGAAAAATACATAAAATATTTTTGCAAATTTTGAACTAAATCTGTCGCTCAAGGTAAAGAACAACAAATAAAACATTGTAAACTTGAACAATACAAAACATACACCGAAATGATACATATTTAAAACAAAAACAAAAAACATTAAAACATTAACAAACTCACACAATAAAACTGTAATAAAACATACATATTATTAAACAAAAATTTAGAAAAAAAAAGATAAATTTACTATTATATATACAACAACAAAAAACACACACCTAAAATTGTAAGTTTAAATAAAAAACCACAACAACAAGCAAAACAAAAAAAGAAAACATGAAATAAAGGCTTTGTTTGGATATAAAATTATACACTGAAAACAAAAATTTGCTTCAGCTTTAGATGAGAATTTAAACAAAAAAAACCAAAAGAAAACTTTTGTATTTTAATAAGTATTAAAAAACCAAATATATTTAAAAAAAGAATTGAAACAATAAAAATTAAAAATTTGTTAAAATATACATACATACTATACAATACTTATTTATACATAAATAAATAAAAAAAAGTAACTAACAAGGTTTTTATAAAACTTTGTTAATTATTGCAAAAAAATTAATAAACATTTAAAAAAATATAGAACAATTGGTATTTACAAAACTGTCAGAAAAATAATTGTATTATAAACGTCATAAATAATAATAAATGTTGCAAAAACCAAAAGCATTATTATAATATATAAATGTATTGATAACTCAGGTTATAATTCAAACAAAAAAAATTATAAAGATTATTTAATATTTTCCAAAAATATATATTTTAATTTAGTTTATTCTTAAGTATTATTTGTATTATTTACATTAGTAATTAGTTAAGCTTTAATTAAAAAAAATACATAAAAGGGGAATCATAATACTGATCTAGTTCTAGTTCAGTACTAGTTCAGTTCTAGTTCAGTTCTAGTTCAGTTCTAGTTCAGTTCTAGTTCAGTTCTAGTTCAGTTCTAGTTCAGTTCTAGTTCAGTTCTAGTTCAGTTCTAGTTCAGTTTTAGTTCAGTTCTAGTTCAGTTCTAGTTCAGTTCTAGTTCAGTTCTAGTTCAGTTCTAGTTCAGTTCTAGTTCAGTTCTAGTTCAGTTCTAGTTCAGTTCTAGTTCAGTTCTAGTTCTGTTCCAGTTCTGTTCTAATTCTGTTCTAATTCTGTTCTAGTTCTGTTCCAGTTCTGTTCTAGTTCAGTTCTAGTTCAGTTCTAGTTCAGTTCTAGTTCAGTTCTAGTTCAGTTCTAGTTCAGTTCTAGTTCAGTTCTAGTTCAGTTCTAGTTCAGTTCTAGTTCAGTTCTAGTCCAGTTCTAGTTCAGTTCTAGTTCAGTTCTAGTTCTGTTCTAGTTCTGTTCTAGTTCTGTTCTAGTTCTGTTCTAGTTCTGTTCTAGTTCTGTTCTAGTTCAGTTCTAGTTCAGTTCTAGTTCAGTTCTAGTTCAGTTCTAGTTCAGTTCTAGTTCAGTTCTGGTTCAATTCTAGTTCAGTTCTAGTTCAGTTCTAGTTCAGTTCTAGTTCAGTTCTAGTTCAGTTCTAGTTCAATTCTAGTTCAGTTCTAGTTCAGTTCTAGTTCAGTTTCAGTTCAGTTCTAGTTCAGTTCTAGTTCAGTTCTAGTTCAGTTCTAGTTCAATTCTAGTTCAGTTCTAGTTCAGTTCTAGTTCAGTTCTAGTTCAGTTCTAGTTCAGTTCTAGTTCAGTTCTGGTTCAATTCTAGTTCAGTTCTAGTTCAGTTCTAGTACAGTTCTAGTTCAGTTCTAGTTCAGTTCTAGTTCAATTCTAGTTCAGTTCTAGTTCAGTTCTAGTTCAGTTCTAGTTCAGTTCTAGTTCAGTTCTAGTTCAGTTTCAGTTCAGTTCTAATTCTGTTCTAGTTCTAGCTTCTCAATTGTTTCTGTGTTTCCAGATTGTTTAGTTATGTTACAATGGATACACTGAGCAAAATATTTGCTTTAGAATTTGTTATCATTCCTCTATAGCAGATTTATGTTAACACATATATTTAATTAGTTTTTAATTTTTTCATATCGTTTATATGTTTTGCATTACTTTTAACTACTAATTTTAAAATTAACCTTTCTTTTAATCTAAAAAAACTTAAGAAGAAATGACATAATAATATTAATAAATAATTAGTATTATTCAACGATTTTATAAAAAAAAAAAACAATACACTCATTAATTAAACACACACTTAGTTGTTCAATAAAAGTTAAAAGTAAATAAATTTAAAATAAAAAAAAAAACAAAAATAAACATTTAACTTATTTTGCGTAATAATTTACTTTAACAAATCCACTTAAATGCCAAAATCGAAATAAAAACTAAAAATGACAAAAGAAAATTTGCTGTTTAACAAAATTACCAGCCTCCTTACTCCACCCTAACTCTCCCCAAAACAAAAATACATTAAAAAATGAAATATAGAAAAAAATAAAGCATTGTTACATTTAAAAAATAATTTTCAAATAAAAATTATATATAAATAAAAATAAATTGACATACATATAACAAAACATACATATATTTATATAATTGTCTATTTAAGTAGTAAATGTGCGCGTTTTTTTTTAGAAAAAATAAAAATATAAAATAAATAATAAAATTAAAAAAAATACATAAATACACAATAAAGAAAAACATAAATATGATTATACATATAAATGTAACTAATAATGATTATGTTATATTATTAAATTAATAAATAAACAAACTATAAATGAAAATAAAATTTAATTTACATAGAAGAAGAAAAAACTATGATAAATATGTTTGGTTGAAAAGAAAATTATTTGAAAATAAAACACAATAAAAAATAATATAAAAATAAAATTTAAATGTGTTTTTATGATGGTTTTTCTTTAAGTGCAAAGAAAAAATTCGGATCTAATTAACTTCAGTTTTGCTCTAGGTACCTACTAGTTTAGTTCTAATACATTTCTACTACTGAACTACTTTTTTCTTTCATTTATTGTAAATTTAATGTAAAATTGTAACATCTTACCTTAATATTCCAAATCAAATATAGTAAATAAACGATGACAGCTCTATAGAAATGTTAAATCAGCAAACATTATCAGCAGAATAATATTAAGTACAAGACAATGTTATAAATAAATAAAGTTAATGTTAATATCAACAATAGTCTGTTTATTAAACACAAAACACACAAAAACGTAAAATCTTATTGAAAATCAGGTTTGTTTACTTTTGTATAATGTAAATAAACAAAACAACATACTGTTAACGAAATAATGTTACTGTTAAGATTAACATTATTTTATTATCTTTACTAAACCCAAAACAACAACACGCATCTGCAAAAACAAACCTTACTTCAATACATTTGCTCATGTCAAGTTTGTTTTACTTTGTCATTTTATTTTTTTACTCTTTCTTTGCACTTGCTGTTTTAGTGGCGCCAACTACTTTACTACTTCTTTTTTTTTCAAGCAACAACAACTAATAAATAAATGAAAAATTATCATGTGGTCTGCAAATTTTTGTTAAACACTTTTTTATTATTATTAAGCAACAAATGCTAATTTAATTATTTAATTACAATTTCAAAAACATTAAGGCATATTTATTTCAACAAACAACAATTGCAACAATAATAAAAACTTAAAAACATTTAACACAACATGCGGCCGCCTCGATTTTGTTAAACACTTTTTTCTTTTATTTTATAGCAAAATTATTACTTTTTTTTAGAATTATTATTAGGAACACTTTGGCATTTTACTTGTTATTAAATATATAGCCTTTCAACACTTTTAATTAATAAATTATTAATTTTATTTCTATATCTCACAGACGATTATACATTCTTTTGGAGGTTCGTTTGACAACTAAATGAATTGCATTTGAAAATTGCAAACGAAAAAGCAAGGAAGCTAAAAATGTAAACACAGGGATGGATACTGGATTTTAGTAATACTTGTCACTCTAGCTAGCCTTAACTAGTTCAGCTCAGTTCGGATCTAGTTATGTTTTAGTTCTGTTCTAATTCTGTTTTAGTTCTGTTCTAGTTCTGTTCTAGTTCTGTTCTAGTTCTGTTCTAGTTCTGTTCTAGTTATGTTCTAGTTCTGTTCTAGTTCTGTTCTAGTTCTGTTCTAGTTCTGTTCTAGTTCTGTTCTAGTTCTGTTCTAGTTCTGTTCTAGTTCTGTTCTAGTTCTGTTCTAGTTCTGTTCTAGTTCTGTTCTAGTTCTGTTCTAGTTCTGTTCTAGTTCTGTTCTAGTTCTGTTCTAGTTCTGTTCTAGTTCTGTTCTAGTTCTTTCTAGTTCTGTTCTAGTTCTGTTCTAGTTCTGTTCTAGTTCTGTTCTAGTTCTGTTCTAGTTATGTTCTAGTTATGTTCTAGTTCTGTTCTAGTTCTGTTCTAGTTCTGTTCTAGTTCTGTTCTAGTTCTGTTCTAGTTCTATTCTAGTTCTGTTCTAGTTCTGTTCTAGTTCTGTTCTAGTTCTGTTCTAGTTCTGTTCTAGTTCTGTTCTGTTCTAGTTCTGTTCTAGTTCTGTTCTAGTTCTGTTCTAGTTCTGTTCTAGTTCTGTTCTAGTTCTGTTCTAGTTCTGTTCTAGTTCTGTTCTAGTTCTATTCTAGTTCTGTTCTAGTTCTGTTCTAGTTCAGCTCAGTTCGGATCTAGTTATGTTTTAGTTCTGTTCTAATTCTGTTTTAGTTCTGTTCTGGTTCTGATCTAGTTCGTTCTAGTTCTGTTCTAGTTCTGTTCTAGTTCTGTTCTAGTTCTGTTCTAGTTCTGTTCTAGTTCTGTCTAGTTTCTGTTCTAGTTCTGTTCTAGTTCTGTTCTAGTTCTGTTCTGTTCTAGTTCTGTTCTAGTTCTGTTCTAGTTCTGTTCTAGTTCTGTTCTAGTTCTGTTCTAGTTCTTCTAGTTCTGTTCTAGTTCTGTTCTAGGTCGTTCTAGTTCTATTCTAGTTCTGTTCTAGTTCTGTTCTAGTTCTGTTCTAGTTCTGTCTAGTTCTGTTCTAGTTCTGTTCTAGTTTCTGTTCTAGTTCGTTCTAGTTCTGTTCTAGTTCTGTTCTAGTTCTGTTCTAGTTCGTTCTAGTTCTGTTCTAGTTCTGTTCTAGTTCTGTTCTAGTTCTGTTCTAGTTCTGTTCTAGTTCTGTTCTAGTTCTGTTCTAGTTCTGTTCTAGTTCTGTTCTAGTTCTGTTCTAGTTCTGTTCTAGTTCTGTTCTAGTTCTGTTCCTAGTTCTGTTCTAGTTCTGTTCTAGTTCTGTTCTAGTTCTGTTCTAGTTCTGTTCTAGTTCTGTTCTAGTTCTGTTCTAGTTCTGTTCTAGTTCTGTTCTAGTTCTTTCTAGTTCTGTTCTAGTTCTGTTCTAGTCTGTTCTAGTTCTGTTATAGTTCTGTTATAGTTCTGTTATAGTTCTGTTCTAGTTCTGTTCTAGTTCTGTTCTAGTTCTGTTCTAGTTCTGTTCTAGTTCTGTTCTAGTTTCTGGTTCTAGTTCTGTTCTAGTTCTGTTCTAGTTCTGTTCTAGTTCTGTTCTAGTTTCTGTTCTAGTTCTGTTCTAGTTCTGTTCTAGTTCTGTCTATTCTGTTCTAGTTCTGTTCTAGTTCTGTTCTAGTTCTGTTCTATTTCTGTTCTAGTTCTGTTCTAGTTCTGTTCTAGTTCTGTTCTAGTTCTGTCTAGTTCTGTTCTAGTTTCTAGTTCTAGTTCTAGTTCTGTTCTAGTTCTGTTCTAGTTCTGTTCTAGTTCTGTTCTAGTTCTGTCTAGTTTAGTTCTGTTCTAGTTCTGTTCTAGTTCTGTTGTAGTTCTGGTCTAGTTCCGTTCTAGTTTTGTTCTAGTTCTGTTCTAGTTCTGTTCAAGTTCTGTTCTAGTTCTGTTCTAGTTCTGTTCTAGTTCTGTTCTAGTTCTGTTCTAGTTCTGTTCTAGTTCTGTTCTAGTTCTGTTCTAGTTCTGTTCTAGTTCTGTTCTAGTTCTGTTCTAGTTCTGTTCTAGTTCTGTTCTAGTTCTGTTCTAGTTCTGTTCTAGTTCTGTTCTAGTTCTGTTCTAGTTCTGTTCTAGTTCTGTTCTAGTTCTGTTCTAGTTCTGTTCTAGTTCTGTTCTAGTTCTGTTCTAGTTCTGTTCTAGTTCTGTTCTAGTTCTGTTCTAGTTCTGTTCTAGTTCTGTTCTAGTTCTGTTCTAGTTCTGTTCTAGTTCTGTTCTAGTTCTGTTCTAGTTCTCTTCTAGTTCTGTTCTAGTTCTGTTCTAGTTCAGTTCTAGTTTTGTTCTAGTTCTGTTCTAGTTCTGTTCTAGTACTCTTCTAATTCTGTTCTAGTTTTATTCTAGTTCTATTAAAAATCACTATCCATCCCTGTGTTTACATTTTTATCTCTCTTGGTTTTTCGTTTGCAATATTCTGTTTGTTCTTTCTCAGTCTCTCACTGTATTAAATGCAATTATTTTAGTTGTCGAACGCACATCTAAAGGAATGTTTACCGGTCTGTGAAATAGTGAAATAAAATTAAAAATAAATTAATTTAAAGTGTTAAAAGTCAATGTATTTAATAAAAAGTAAAATGTTAAAGTATTTTTAATAATTATTCTATAAAAAAGTAATAATGTTGCTTAAAATAAAAGAAAAAAAGTGTTTAGCTAATTCAAGGCGGCCGCATGCCGTAATCAGTGTTTTTAAGTTTTTATTATTGTTACTATTGTTGTTTGTTGAAATAAATGTGCCTTAATGTTTATTAAATAGTAATTCAATAATTAAATATGCATTTGTTGCTTAAAATGAATAAAAAAGTGTTTTCCAAAAATTTGCAGACCACATGATAATTTTTTCTTTGATTAGTTGTTGTTGCCTAAAAAAAAGAAGTAGTAAAGTAGGTATTTGGCGCCAATAAAAGTGCAAGTGCTGAGAGAGAGAGAGAGAGAGTAATAAACAAGATGAGAAAGAAAAACAAACTTGACATGAGCAAATTCCTTGTTTTTGCGGATGCGTGGTGTTGTTTTGTGTTTAATAAACAAAACAAAATAATGTTAATCTTAAATGTAACATTACTTCGTTAACATTATTTTGTTTTGTTTATTTACTTTATACAAAAGTAAACAAACCAGATTTTCGAAGTGTTTACGTTTTTGAGCGTTTGTTTTTAATAAACAGACTACAGTTCAAACTAACATTAACTTTAATTCGTTAACATTGTGTTGTACTTAACATTGTTTTGCTAATAATGTTGGCTGACTTAACATTTCTATGGAGCTGTCATTGGATATTTAGATTTTATTTGGAAATTAAGGTAAGAAGTTACAATTTTACATATAATTTACAATAAATGAAAAAATTTAAAAATTAAACCAAGTCAAAGTTCAGCTTCAGTTGAGTTCTGTTAGTTATGTTCTAGTTCTGTTCTAGTTATGTTCTAGTTCTGTTCTAGTTCTGTTCTAGTTCTGTTCTAGTTCTGTTCTAGTTCTGTTCTAGTTCTGTTCTAGTTCTGTTCTAGTTCTGTTCTAGTTCTGTTCTAGTTCTGTTCTAGTTCTGTTCTAGTTCTGTTCTAGTTCTGTTCTAGTTCTGTTCTAGTTCTGTTCAAGTTCTGTTCTAGTTCTGTTCTAGTTCTGTTCTAGTTCTGTTCTAGTTCTGTTCTAGTTCTGTTCTAGTTCTGTTCTAGTTCTGTTCTAGTTCTGTTCTAGTTCTGTTCTAGTTCTGTTCTAGTTCTGTTCTAGTTCTGTTCTAGTTCTGTTCTAGTTCTGTTCTGTTCTAGTTCTGTTCTAGTTCTGTTCTAGTTCTGTTCTAGTTCTGTTCTAGTTCTGTTCTAGTTCCAACCCGTTTGTAAATGAAACAATGTACTCACTCCACTTTGAACTATTCGTTTATTCCACTCGTATACAATTTTTCTAAAATTTTTTATTTAAATAATAACTCTAACAAAAACAACATTTTGTCTTAAACTTAAAAATTAATTTTGTTTAATAAAACATTTATAATACACTACAAAACTTTAACCATCCACATCTTACAATAACGGATAACTACATTCACTAGCCACGCCACAAAAACTATTCTCATTACGTGGGAGTTTCATAAAACCATTCTCTCCCCAATTAGAGGAATACGAATTCTTAATAATCCAATAATCACGGCCATTTTCAGTGCCATAACCCACTACCACAACTGAATGATTAACTTCACCCTGATTGCAGGCATCATCATCAAAAATGCCGCCACTATATTGTCCGAAGGAGATAAGATCAGCATTAATGGAACAAGCTAAGGGACCCAATGTGGCAATAACTTCCTTCATTTTCTCTTCATCACCCGGCTTAATGCGGGCATAATCACGTATAAATACTCCCTTATCATAGGTTTCATTACGGCCACATTGGGCATTTTCCATTTCGGTATAGGGATATTTGGCCTCCAAAGAAACACCATGATCGCGTATGTATTCAAAGCCATATTCCTGGAAACCACCATCACAACCCATGCTGCCATAATCCTCGGCACAATCCACTAAATTCTGTTCAGACAGGGGGATCAATAAACCAGTACGTCTAAACAGATGACCCTCTAAGGCACCTATGGTGGCAAAGGACCAACAAGAACCACAATCTAGGCCTTGGAAACCGGCTGGGGTAACACCACCCAATTCACGCCAATCAAAATGATCGGGTAAATTTTGTGTATTAGTTTTGGCGGTAACAAAATTAACATGTTTCGAAGTGATTTCTCTGTAAACAGAAATAAAGAAACAAAATTTGAAAATATTCTTTGCAAAGAAACCAAAAAAACTTACTCTCCGGTGAAAGTGATCCTAGAGCCCAATAACTTGGCCACCTCCTGGTGAGTCAAATCGGCCAATATATTTAGGTTCATGTGAAAAGAACTCAAACCCAAAGCAGCATATTTATTGCCCATATCCACCACTGCTTTCGTTCCCATAAATATAGACTCTCTGAATTGTTTCTCTTTTTCATCTTTATAGACTTTGCCCGTTTGCTGTTGAAACTCATCGAAGTTACGCACTTCGCACAATTTGGGAAAGCTGTGTAGAGCATGAGTCAATGTTAGAAAACTGGTTAGAACTGACGCCACTAACAAGATCTTAGATTTAGAGTTTTCAAACATCTTTAAGATTTCTTATGTTGTTTCTAATAGTGAAAAAGAAGCTAAAAATAGATTTAGAATATGTTTATTATTATTTCTTTTAAAATTGTGCAAATCGGACAGTTTGATATTATAATAAAATGAGAATAAATTGTTAAAAAACTGGTACAAATATTTAATTTAGCTTTGTATAAAGCTTAGTAGAGTGTCAACGACCTCATGAGACGCTACTCTAGACTCTAAACTTCTGGGTATTCTTAAAACAAAAATGTTTTACTTTTAAATTTTTTTAAAATGTGGTAACTTTCGTTATAAACCAAAAAGCCTAAAATCATGCTTTAAAGGCATTAGTTGAACTTATCTTCAGTTCAAGGGTATTCATTTAAGATTACAAAATTTTAGATAATGTCTATGAATTATAGACTAGACTTTAGACTTTACTATATTCTATACTATAAATTGGATTATAGACTAGACTATAGACTAGACTACTTTCTAGACTAAAGTCTAAACTATAGGCTAAACTATAGACTAGACTATAGACTAGACTATAGACTAGACTATGGACTAGACTATAGACTAGACTAGACTACTATAGACTAGACTATAGACTAGACTATAGACTAGACTATAGACTAGACTATAGACTAGACTATAGACTAGACTAGACTATAGACTAGACTATAGACTAGACTATAGACTAGACTATAGACTAGACTATAGACTAGACTATAGACTAGACTATAGACTAGACTATAGACTAGACTATAGACTAGACTATAGACTAGACTATAGACTAGACTATAGACTAGACTATAGACTAGAACTATAGACTAGACTATAGACTAGACTATAGACTAGACTATAGACTAGACTATAGACTAGACTAGAGACTAGACTATAGACTAGACTATACTAGACTAGCCTAGACTATAGACTAGACTATAGACTAGACTATAGACTAGACTATAGACTAGACTATAGACTAGACTATAGACTAGACTATAGACTAGACTATAGACTAGACTATAGACTAGACTATAGACTAGACTATAGACTAGACTATAGACTAGACTAGACTAATAGACTAGACTATAGACTAGACTATAGACTAGACTAGTAGACTAGACTATAGACCTAGACTATAATAGACTATAGACTAGACTATAGACTAGACTATAGACTAGACTATAGACTAGACTATAGACTAGACTATAGACTAGACTATAGACTAGACTATAGACTAGACTATAGACTAGACTATAGACTAGACTATAGACTAGACTATAGACTAGACTATAGACTAGACTATAGACTAGACTATAGACTAGACTATAGACTAGACTATAGACTAGACTAGACTAGACTATAGACTAGACTATAGACTAGACTATAGACTAGACTATAGACTAGACTATAGACTAGACTATAGACTAGACTATAGACTAGACTATAGACTAGACTATAGACTAGACTATAGACTAGACTATAGACTAGACTATAGACTAGACTATAGACTAGACTATAGACTAGACTATAGACTAGACTATAGACTAGACTATAGACTAGACTATAGACTAGACTATAGACTAGACTATAGACTAGACTATAGACTAGACTATAGACTAGACTATAGACTAGACTATAGACTAGACTATAGACTAGACTATAGACTAGACTATAGACTAGACTATAGACTAGACTATAGACTAGACTATAGACTAGACTAGACTAGACTATAGACTAGACTATAGACTAGACTATAGACTAGACTATAGACTAGACTATAGACTAGACTATAGACTAGACTATAGACTAGTTCTGTTTTAGTTCTGTTATGTTCTATTTCTGTTCTAATTCTGTTCTAATTCGGTAGTTTTGACTAGACTATAGAGTAGACTATAGTCCGTACTACAGACTATGCTATATATTTGTATTGTATATATGTACTATAGAGTAGACCATAGTCCCTTCTATATTCTAGGTTCTAGTATATACTATGTACTTGTCTATAAATTGGTCTGAATTCTGGAATATTAGCTAGTCCATAGTATTTAATACTCAAAAATTTTACAGGATTTTGTTTCATTGAAGAGAAATACTCCACAAAGTCTAAAGGTTACTGTATACACAGTAAAACTTTCAATAACCACTTGAATTTCGTAGGGGATTTCTCCTTTCTAACAGAAAACCAAAAAATCAGGCTAATATGTCTTAAAAGCAGACAAAACTAGTATACATAGGTTCAAACATAAAAACAACACATTTTTTTATTTCCGTGTTTTACCACAAATTATTATTAAAAATACAAACATATTATTATGTTATTTATTTTCAAATAGCATGCATGACTCTTTTTTTATGTAATAATAAATCTTTAATGCGCATCACATTATGTATTGGCATATTTATTGCTTACAAAATGTGTTTTTATCCAAGTTTTTAGCAACATTTTTACACAATTTTGTTAAACATTCATTCATTTCTTTTACAGATTATGTTTTATTGTATTTTATTGTATTTTTGTTTTATTTTTTTAAACAAATGTATGTTAATCAAATTTTGTGTCTGCTGTGTAAATATGGAGGGTAACGTACGTCATGTTTCAGCTGAAACTAGTTTTACTTGTTGAAATTGTAACTCATCATCATAATGGATGATTGGGAGAGAAAAAAAAGCATAAATTTGATAAAAACTGAAAATCATCATCAGGTGTAGAGTTCAATAGTTAGTTAGTTATTGATGGTCATTTTGTTAGTTTTAAGTTTGAAAGTTAAATATATGAACGCTAAGGTGAATGCGACATATTGAAAAAACAATAAGAGGGTTCACGAGTTGCATAATTATAAGATTTATCCAAAAAAAAAAAAAAAAAATTAAAAAAATAGTTTTACATAGTCTTCACTATAGGTATCGATGGTATGGCCAATACTACAGATTAAACTAAAATTTGAACTATAAACAAAACTGAAGACTAAACTATAGTCTAGACTACAGACTAGACTATATTCTGAATTATAGCCTATACTTTTTAATATTGACTAAAATATAGCCTGTATTATAGACTAAACTAAAGTTTGCACTATAGACTAGATTATAGTCTGGACTAAAAACTAAACGATTGTTTGGACTGTAGACTAGACTATATATAATATGGACTAAAGACTAAACTATAACCAGGCCTATGAACTATACTCCGGACTACATACTATAGACTATAAATTAGACCTATGGACTTCACAATTATATATTGTCTGGAGTATATAATAAACTATAGTCCTAATTACAGATTAAACTAGAGTGTGGACTAAAGTATGTTCTGGACAATAGACTATAGACTAGACTACAGTCTGGACTAAAGGCTACAAATACTATAATCTGGACTATAGACTGTAATATAGCTTATAGTCTGAACTGTAAACTAAACTAAACTATAGTCTGGACTATGTATTAGACTATAGTCTGGACTAAGGACTATAGAAAAGTCTATACTTGACAATATTTTGGACTAAAGGCTAAACTATTGTCTTCTATCGAACTGTCTATATATTTTCTTCTACAAAATCGGTCTACAGTGTCTTCTTGAAACTCTTTTATAGTTTTCTCCATAATTTCGCCTATAGTCTATAATTTCGCCTATAGTATTTAATTTCGCCTATAGTTTTGTCTATTACGAACTCGTCTGTATTTTCGTCTATAAACTGGTCTATGAACTTACTTAAAAACTCGTTTAAAAACTTGCCTATAAACTCGTTTATAAACTGATCTATATACTCGTCTTTAAACTCATCTGTAAAGTTGTATATATACTGAGCTCTATTCTAGTCTGTAGTCTATATACTTGTGAATTTGTCAATTAACTATTCTTTACTCTCATATATAAACTAGTCTAAGAGGTCGCCAGTCAACTCGTATAAATACTCTTTAATAAACTCGTATAAATATC
This sequence comes from Lucilia sericata, assembly GCF_015586225.1. NCBI lineage: Eukaryota > Metazoa > Arthropoda > Insecta > Diptera > Calliphoridae > Lucilia > Lucilia sericata. Next base: position 66,950 of record NW_023995851.1, read on the forward strand.
AGTTTATAAAATCGTCTATTAACTATAAACTAGTCTAAAAAATCGTTCGTAAACACTCGTCTATAAACTCGTCTATAATCTCGTCTGTAAACTCGTCTTCAAGTTCTTTTCTAGTTCTGTTCTAATTCTGTTATAGTTCTGTTATAGTTCTGCTGTTCTAGTTCTGTTCTAGTTCTGTTCTAGTCTGTTCTGTTCTAGTTCTGTTCTAGTTCTGTTCTAGTTCTGTTCTAGTTCTGTTCTAGTTCTGTTCTAGTTCTGTTCTAGTTCTGTTCTAGTTCTGTTCTAGTTCTGTTCTAGTTCTGTTCTAGTTCTGTTCTAGTTCTGTTCTAGTTCTGTTCTAGTTCTGTTCTAGTTCTGTTCTAGTTCTGTTCTAGTTCTGTTCTAGTTCTGTTCTAGTTCTGTTCTAGTTCTGTTCTAGTTCTGTTCTAGTTCTGTTCTAGTTCTGTTCTAGTTCTGTTCTAGTTCTGTTCTAGTTCTGTTCTAGTTCTGTTCTAGTTCTGTTCTAGTTCTGTTCTAGTTCTGTTCTAGTTCTGTTCTAGTTCTGTTCTAGTTCTGTTCTAGTTCTGTTCTAGTTCTGTTCTAGTTCTGTTCTAGTTCTGTTCTAGTTCTGTTCTAGTTCTGTTCTAGTTCTGTTCTAGTTCTGTTCTAGTTCTGTTCTAGTCTGTTCTAGTTCTGTTCTAGTTCTGTTCTAGTTCTGTTCTAGTTCTGTTCTAGTTCTGTTCTAGTTCTGTTCTAGTTCTGTTCTAGTTCTGTTCTAATTCTGTTCTAGTTCTGTTCTAGTTCTGTTCTAGTTCTGTTCTAGTTCTGTTCTAGTTCTGTTCTAGTTCTGTTCTAGTTCTGTTCTAGTTCTGTTCTAGTTCTGTTCTAGTTCTGTTCTAGTTCTGTTCTAGTTCTGTTCTAGTTCTGTTCTAGTTCTGTTCTAGTTCTGTTCTAGTTCTGTTCTAGTTCTGTTCTAGTTCTGTTCTAGTTCTGTTCTAGTTCTGTTCTAGTTCTGTTCTAGTTCTGTTCTAGTTCTGTTCTAGTTCTGTTCTAGTTCTGTTCTAGTTCTGTTCTAGTTCTGTTCTAGTTCTGTTCTAGTTCTGTTCTAGTTCTGTTCTAGTTCTGTTCTAGTTCTAGTTCTGTTCTAGTTCTGTTCTAGTTCTGTTCTAGTTCTGTTCTAATTCTGTTCTAGTTCTGTTCTAGTTATTCTAGTTCTGTTCTAGTTCTGTTCTAGTTCTGTTCTAGTTCTGTTCTAGTTCTATTCTAGTTCTGTTCTAGTTCTGTTCTAGTTCTGTTCTAGTTCTGTTCTAGTTCTGTTCGAGTTCTGTTCTAGTTCTGTTCTAGTTCTGTTCTAGTTCTGTTCTAGTTCTGTTCTAGTTCTGTTCTAGTTCTGTTCTAGTTCTGTTCTAGTTCTGTTCGAGTTCTGTTCTAGTTCTGTTCGAGTTCTGTTCTAGTTCTGTTCTAGTTCTGTACTAGTTCTGTTCTAGTTCTGTTCCAGCTCTGTTTTAGTTCTGTTCTAGTTCTGTTATAGTTCTGTTCTATTTCTGTTCTAGCTCTGTTTTAGTTCTGTTCTACTTCTGTTCCAGCTCTGTTTTAGTTCTGTTCTAGTTCTATTCTGGTTTTGCTCGAAATTCTGTTTTAGTCTATAGTCTATAAAATCGTCTATTATTTCTCGTCTATTAACTATAAACTAGCCTAATTTAATTCGTCTATAAGTTTGACTATAAAATCGTATGTAAACTTGTCTATAATCTCCTGAAAATACTCGTGTATAAACTCATTTACAAACTCATCTAAAAACTCATCTGTAACTCGTCTATAAATTCGTCTACAAACTCGTCTGTAAACTCGTTTACAAACTCTTTCTAACTCTAAACGTTTAACGTGAATACCCTTAATGTTTAATAATTGCATATATGTATATTGACAAGGGCTTTAATTAACACTTAACACTTGCTCTCATTTTAAAGTAAAGCATACGTTCAGGCTTATTTATTGTATTTAATTTTGAAGTTTTTTTGTTTCAAACACAATTTTAATATAATTAACGGTTAAAATTAAATGATTTATTTTTGTTTATTTATTAATATTTATTGCAAAGCAAGTAAACTATTATTATTTTTAGGTAATTTTCCACAAATATCTTTTGTTTAATGATTGTTATAACATTTTCTTTTGTTTTACATTTGGTAGTTTTTTTCCATAGTTTTGCTTTGAAAGACTTAAGCTAACATCCATCATTATAAAGATTAAATAATATTGAATAAATTTTATTATGACATCAAACTTTTTTTTTGTAAATTATCTTTGACAACACACACACCTTTGCTTTTGTAGAGGTCGAAAAAAACGTTATTTTTTTATAAAAATTTAAAAACAAAACTTAATTTTTCACTGATTGTTTATATCCGTTCACTTTTTGGGTAAATCACCAAAATTTTTTAACTTTTTTTGTAGTTATTTGTAAAAAAATTTACACGTTTTCTTTCTGTTAAGTTATCGTCTTGGTTGCTTTACGTTAAACGTGTTTGAAACAAATGAAACTTTGTTTCAAATTTGTAAATCTTTTTATAGACTTTGAAGATGTTCAACCAAATGACTAAATTTAAACTCTTAGAAAATATTAATGTATATTTTGTGGTTTCTCAAAGCAAACTAAAATAAAAACTAAACAAAAAAAAAATCACCCGAAAAAAAATCTTCTTTAATTAATGTAAATTAGTCTGAAGTGAGTTTGAATTTGATTTCAATATTTTGTTAATTTGTCATAGACTTGTTTTTGTTTAGATGCTGCGGATGTTGTTTCAACTTTAATTTCTTTAGATTAAAATTTTCTATAGAAATCCTACTGCTTATTTTTTTAGTTATTTTTTGCTTAGAAAGAAATTGGACTGAATCTACGTAATTATGTTAATTTGTTTTTTTTTTTGTATATTTTGTTTTATTTGGTTGACTTTTTTTTTTGTATAATTTTTATTAGCTAATTAATCATTGGTGGCAAAAAAAACTATAATATCGATTAAAACAAAAAATGTGTGTTAAATTTCGCTTTTTGTTTCTTTATGTGGTCGATCGGTCAACTACAACAGATGTTATTTTTCAACATTAGGAGGGTTCAAGCAGCAATAAGAAAAGACTCTTTACTTTAAATTATTATTTTTTTTTAATTTTTTAAAAAAAATCCGAATAATCGAATAAAATTATTCGATTAATATTAACCGATTAATCGTTTCAAAATATTCATTCATTCAAATATTCATTCATAATATTTGACTTTTTTTTCCATAAAATCACTCTTTTACGAATAATCGATTAAAATTATTCGTTCAAAATTATACGATTAATCGTTTAAATATGTTGATGAAATTGTTTGGAATAGTAGTTTTGAAATTTTATGAAAAAAATACACTTTTACTAAGCAACGATTAAAATTATTCGATTAATCGATTTAAATTCGAATAAAATTATTCGATTTAACGATTAAAAGTTATTGTACAATCCTTTATAATACAAAATTAGATCGATTGGTATTAAATCCTTATTTTTTAAATTGCTTTTTTACGAATAATCGAATAATTTTATTCGATTAATATTATCCTATTAATTGTTTAAATATCTTTATGTAACCGGTTAGTTTTTTATTACTGAAAATCTAAAAAAATTAACAGTTTTACGTATAATCGATTAAAATTATTCGTTTTAAAATATCCGATTAGTCGATTAAATATGTCTGTGGCAACGACTATAATACTATATTTTAATTTTTATGAAAAAAAATACACTTTTACTAAGCAGCGATTAAAATTATTCGATTAATCGAATAAAATATATCCGAATAAATAATTACAATTTTTTGTAAAATCAATCAAAACGATATTTTTTAATATTTAATCGTAATTTTTTTCAAAAATAAAGCTTTTCCAAATAATCGAATAAAGTTATTCGATTAATATTATCCGATTATTCGGTCAAATATATTGATGATATTGATTACTTTTTTATTTCTGAGTTTTTTTTTTCAAAAATCAAAATTTTACAAATAATCGATTAAAATTATTCGTTCAAAATTATCCAATTAATCGCTTAAATATGCCTGTGGTAACGATTAAAATAGTATATTTTAATTTTATTGACAAAAAATTACACGACGATTAAAGTTAATCGATTAATCGAATAAAATTATCAATAATCAAATAAAGTTATTCGATTAATATTATCCGATTAATCGGTTAAATATGATAATGACATCGATTACTTTTCTATTTCTGAGTTTTTTCCAACAAATTTCCGAATATTCGATTAAAATTATTCGCTCCTAACTATCCGATTAATCGATTAAATATGTCTGTGGTAACGATTAAAATACTATATTTTAATATTAATGCAAAGAAATACACTTTTACTAAGCAATGATTAAAATGATTCGATTAATCGAATAAAATTATCCGAATAAATAATCAAAAATTTTTGTATTCAATTATTCGATTAATATTATCCGATTAATCGTTCAAATATATACATGACATTGATTACTTTTTTATTTATGAGTTTTAAACCAAAAATTAATCTTTTACGACTAATCGATTAAAATTATTCGTTCAAAATTATCCGATTAATCGATTAAATATGTTTGATTAAATGATTTCAATACTTTTTTTGAAAATTTATAAAAAAATACACTTTTACTAAGCAACGATTAAAATGATTCGATTAATCGATTAAAATTATTCGAATAAAATTATGCGATTAATCGATTAAATATTTTTCATGTTAACGAAAGAAAAACATGCTTTTAAGAAAAATTAAAAATTATCCGATTAATATTATCCGATTAATGGAATAAAAATATCCACATAAATTATCCGATTATTTGAATAAACAGTTTTTTTGTAATTCATTTGATTTTTCATCATTTTTTTACTTATTAACGAAAAAAAAAATGATTTGATTAATCGAATGTTATTATTCGATTATCCGATTAATCGATTAAATATGTTCGTTAAAACGATTAAAATGCTACTTTTTTATAATCGGTTAAAATTATTCGAATAATCGATTAATATTATTCTATTTTTTTTTTGTTAATTAGTAAATTTTATGGAAATAAATATAAGTCTTGATGAACTTTAAATTTTTACGAATAATCGATTAAAATTATTCGATTAAATTTTTAAAAAAATAATCATAAAAAACACAATAAACGATTCGAAACCCAGAAAATATGTTATCAAAATTAAAATAATTTAAAAAAATATCTGAAATTATTCGAATAATCGATTATTCGCTTAGTAGTTTGTAAATATTACCAAAACATTAGAATATCCAGCAACCGAAATTTATTCGTTTGTTTTACAAATACATTGTGTACATTTGTTATGTACAATTATGTTTATTGTTTGTTCTTTGGCCCTTTTCCGACAATGTCACACAAACCGTTTGTTTTAATTTGTTTGTGTGTAGCCCAGTGAGAGACTGCAAGTATTTACCAGCTACCGGTTGTCAAAGGTTCATTTAAAATTTGTATAAACAAACTGTGTGTGTGTTTGTTTGATTTTGAAAAAAAAGGTTTTATTTAACTTGGGAATCTGTATATTTATATAATGAGTGTTTTTGTTGTTGTTAATGGATAATAAATATTTTCATAAGAGCCACGGATTGCCTTTACAGCAATAGCAACAAGTCAATGACTTGTCGAAAAAAATTTGAAATCAGACGAGATTATAGACGAGTTTTTTAGAGAAAAATATATATACTATTTTATAGATGAGACTATAGACGAGTTTATAGATAAGTTTTCAGATAAGTTTTTAGATAAGTTTTTAGACAAGTTTTTAGACAAGATGTGACTGTCGACGAGTGCATAGATGGGACTATAGACGATAGTTTAGACGACTTCATATTAGAGACTATTGTCGAGTTTACTTATATACAAACATATAGACGAGTTTATAGATGAGACTATAGACGAGTTTATAGATATGACTATAGACGAGTTTATAGACGAGACTGTAGACTAATTTATAGAAGACCTTATTTAAGATACTATAGACGAGTTTATAAGTGAGACTATTAAAGTGTTTATAGACGAGACTGTAGATGAGACTGTAGATGAATTTAAAGAGTAGTTTTTCGATTTATAAGATTCTAACTATAGATGTACCTATAGACGAGTTTATAACGACACTATAGACGATATTAAAGACGAGTTTATAGACGATACTAAAGACGAGTTTATAGACGACACTATAGACGAGTTTATAGATGAGACTATAGACCAGTTTATAGACGAGACTATAGACGAGTTTTTTGACGAGTTTATAGACGAGACTATAGAAGAGTTTATAGATGAGACTATAGACGAGATTATAGACGAGTTTATAGACGAGACTGTAGACGAGACTATAGACGAGTTTATATAGAGTTTCTAGATGACTTCCTATAAGAGATGACTATAGATGAGTTTATAGACGAGACTATAGACGAGACTATAGACGTGTTTATAGACCACTATTAACGAGTTTATCGACGAGGTTATAAAGTACATTATAGACGTGTTAATAGATGACTTCATATAAGAGTCTATAGACGAGTTTATATACAAGACAATAGACAATTAAATAGAGGAGACTGTAGACGAGTTTTTTAGACGATATTAAAGACGAGTTTATAGACGAGACTATAGACGAGTTTATAGACTAGACTATAGACGAGTTTATAGACGAGACTGTAGACGAGTTTCTAGATGACTTTCTATAATAGTCTATAGATGAGTTTATACACGAGTTTATAGACTATAGACGAGACTATAGACGAGTTTATAGACGAGACTGTGGACGAGTTTCTAGATGACTTCCTATAAGAGTCTATAGATGTGTTTATATACAAGACAATAGACAATTAAATAGAGGAGACTGTAGACGAGTTTGTAGACGAGACAATATAGTAGTTTATAGACGAGACTAGTTTATAGAAAACTTTATTTAAGAAAAGTGTTTAAAGACGAGTCTATAGATGAGACTATAGACGAATCTACAGTGGAGACAAAAGACGAGTATATAGACTAGACAATAGACGGGACGAATCTATAGTCATGGTTATAGACGAATCTATAGATGTATTTATCGACGAGTCTATAGACGTACTTATCGATGAGATTATAGACATATTAATAGACAAATTTATTGACGTGTTTTTAAATTAGACTATGGAGGAGTTTATAGCCGAGAATTTAGACCAGTTTATAGGCTAGACTATAGACGAGTCTATCGACAAGTTTATAGAAGACGCTACGTAGACATGTTTATAGAGAGTTTATAGATTAGTTTGTAGATCTAACAGTAAGTGAGTTTATTGACCAAAATATACACTAGACTGTAGAAGAGTTTAGAGACTAGAAAATAGTCCAGTTTACAGATGAGACTTTAGACTATTTTATAGACGAGAATTTAGGCGAGTTTATAGATGACTAGTAGTTTGGATCTATGAGCTAATATACATATTCATGGAGGAGTTTATGAACGAGATTCTAGACAAATGAATAGACTAGTTTATAAATGAAACTATACACGAGTTCTTACATTTTTTTTTTTGAAAAACTTTCTTTCTTTATTTTTATAAAAAAAAATACATTATAAATACAAATAAATATTACTAAAACTACTTAAGCAATCGTTAAACTTAAGCTAACTCCGTGGGAAATATGGCATTTTTGGTCAATTTCGTCGTTGCTGATCTGGCGACTTTTATCAAACCCATTTCACCCCAAGTGGTATCGAACGAGTTCTGTAATATCCAATAATCCATGCCAGTTGTGGCATCTGTATCATAACCAATAACCACCATAAAGTGAGAACCCTGACGCACTGAGGGTTGTTGGAAAATACCCCCTGAATAATGCATAAATTCAAATGAAGTGGGATTGAATTCCACAATCACGGGGAAACCATTAGAAACATAAGCCTTCAAAGATTCATCATCACCATCTGTGAGACGTGAATAGGAACCCAAATTTGTAACCAATTGACCCATGGGTGTGCACATGCCTGGTTCACCGAGGGTATTGTTATTGGGGTATTCACTTTCCAAATACAAATCCATATTGTATTGTGTCAAATAATCGAAGGCGGCTTGAGGCACTTGATTTTTGCAGGCTGCAGCACGACCGGCACAATCAATGAAATTTTGTGCCGATAAGGGAGCAGGATTCATATTGCCCATTTGTTGGGCTTGGAAAAGTTCAATAGCTTTGGCAGCGGCAAAAGCCCAACCACTGTTACATTTAGTACCTTGATTTTCTATGTTTGAGAAGAAGCCAAAATCATTTATGGGATCGTAAGAGGGAGTGGCTGGCTTTACTGAAGGTAAGGGGGAATCGAAGGAAGGTCCTGTACCAGTAGCCACTGGGAATAGGGCATTAAAATGTATAAAACGCATATCGGTAAATTGATTGACAGATAAGTTATAGGTTCTAGAGCCACGTTCGAACAGAGCATTATGACGTTCAATCATACGCTTGTTGTAGGCATAATAATATTGAGCATAGGCTTCAGTGATATCGCTATTGGTGTAATCTTTGTTGTATTTAGCCTAAAAATGAA
>NW_023995852.1:0-78550 GCF_015586225.1 Lucilia sericata
ATAAATTTTGCTCGCTATTCTACATTCCTAGCTTTTTCTGCAAAAGTCGACTTAAAATAACCTTTCGAATGTTACTAACAAAGCTTAAGTGATATTTTATGAATTTTTATCAAATTTGATTAATAAAAATATGTCCTCAAACTATAAGTAAATCGGAAGTCCTCAAACAATGCAATACATAGAAAAAATGCAAACAAACTATGCGCAATGTAAATAATTATATACTTTCAAATATATATATAAATAAAAAAATCCTTTAATATAAAATATAAATACGAATTTTTCAGATTAGTTTTTAAAAAAAGTTGACTTAAACAACTTTTACGATGCAAAAGTTATATTATTTCCATAAATCGTATATTTTGCAATATAGAAATGTCAATGTAAGTCGAAAAATTTTTAAAAACATAGGACAGACATAAAAATAGGCTACATAGGTCCACAACACCTTAAGTGAAAAATTATATCTAAAAAGTTGTACAGTTTATATCATATTTTGTATGGACTTATGTGAATTCATAGACCGATATGTTGCCCATTTTCAAATTCAGAGATTCTTATAAGAATATTCTCCCGACAATTATTTACAAAATCGGATAAAAATTTCAAAAAGTCTACTTTTTTTGATCAAGTGTATAATTTTTCACTTAAGGTTATGTACAATTTTCATGTTTGTCCTTTATTTTAAAGATTTTCGACTTATATCGAAATTTCTATATCAAAATAATATAACATTTGCATCGTAGTTATTTAAAGTCGACTTTTTGAAAAAGCAAGGAATCCAAAAAAATTTAATTTAGTCGAAATGACGTTTGAGTGCATCATTTTAGTTAAAAGAACTCAAACTAGTTAAAAATGATGAAAGAAGAATAAGAAAGTGTTACAAATTTGTTTAAAGTCAACTTTTTTTAGTCATTTAAAGATCGAAACAATGTCGTATGCGATATATATATATATATATATATATATATATATATATATATATATATATATAGATATATATATATATATATATATATATATATATATATATATATATATATATATATATTATATATATATATATATATATATATATATATATATATATATATATATATATATATATTTCTTTGTGTTAATGACAAACTTATATATACCCTCTATCACCACTAATGGTGGTGGAGGGTATAAAAAGCATATTACAGTATAACACTAAATATGATTCTAAATACCAAACTGCTCAGACCAATAGTTTTAACATGAGCGTGTTTTACACAGACACACGGACATAGCTAAATCGACACAGAATTTAATAAGGACCTCAAATGAATATTTCTTGGTGTTTCACACGGAATGACAAACTTATATATACCCTCTATCACAACTGATGGTGCTGGAGGGTATAAAAAGCATATTACAGTATAACACTTAATATGCCCTCGGCAATTGATTCAAGTCCACAAAGCATTTTGACAAACTTTTATGCTATACACAGAAAAAACTAAAAATATGTTTCAATTATCAAAATAATTGTATCAAGCAAGTTTTGCACCTATCACCAAAATGATGATATCAATTATCAAATTTGTAAAAAAATTAAAAAAATACTTTTTTTTTCCAAATAATGAATTAATCAGAACAATTAATATCAATAATTGAGACAAAATTTAAAATTGATTAATTCATTAATTGTATAAATTAAATATTTAATAAAAATAAAATCTAATTTTTATTAATTTATTAATCAAATGAATTAGTTTGTTTGGTAGAAAATGTATTAAAAACCAATTAAGTTGATGATTAAAACAATAAAATTATTAATTGATTACTCACAATGTTAAAGGAATGCTTGATCTTTATCAATGCGTTGAGCATTTACAAAAAATATCACTTTATTATCAAATTTGAACATATAAAGTGTTTTATAAATTGTCAGGAAACTTGAATATTATATGCCTAAAATCGTATTGACTATTTAAGAATTATAAACATTGTTAGCATAAGAAATCAAAATAAAATATTTAAAAAAAACTAAAATAGAAAAGTTGGCCAGAAAATTTTCTTCATCAATTAAAAAACTAATTGAATCAATTAAAAATTTAATCAAATTTATAAACTTAGGTTTAAACAACGAGATAATTAAGACAAATAAAAAATTGCTTAAATTAAAATTAAAGAAAGAGAAAAACATGTTAATTGAAAATAAACTACTGATAATTTTTCTGTGTAGTTAATAGAAAGTTGAAAGTAGGTTAACGAGATTTTTAATTTTAATTCATGGAAACTGCAAACGAATGGGTCTTCAAAACACCATGTATTTTTCAATAAGGGTATTCAAAGTTGCCTGGTTATTGTGTTATACAGTTAAAAAGTTATATCAATAAAAACAAATATAAGTAACTAGCTTACCCTGGGTGCTTCGCTACCCAATAAAATACAAATAAAAATGTACCAAAATGTCTCCCATATACATAGAATATTATTCATTAAGCACTGTGTATTAGGGTGGGTCGAAAATAGGCTTTTCGCTCGGATCAACTTCTAATATCCAGTATAGAAAACTTTAATTTTTAATAATCCATTTAAAAAATTTTTTTAAAGTTTGAAAATGGAGTTTTGGAGATGCTGTTAAAATAATGGCCCTTTTTTGACCACAGACTAAACCGAGTAAGCGTTATCCAATTTGAATAAAAATTCGTACTAGCACATTTATGAACCTTATAAAGATCCAATTTGAACAAAAATTCGTACTAGCACATTTATGAACCTTATAAAGATAAACATAATATTTTTTTGTAAAATTTTTCAAAACTAACAAAAATTTTCTTATATTTACTTTATATGTCTTCAGAATCACAAAATTCTTTTTGGAAAGACAATTTTGTAGACATTACGATTTTGCTATAAAATGGTTCAATAATTAATACTTAAAGCCTCATTTTGTGAAAAAACTCCAAAAACTGTCATTTTTCCCATATAAACGCATTTACAAACTTTGGCGACGATGCGCGGGCTCTTACCCTCAAAATAATTGAATAATATTTTACAGTCTTCCATTTGACGATAAAATACAACATAATTTCACTATTAGAAGTTGATTCGAGAGAAAAGCCTATTTTCGACCCACCCTACTGTGTATGTTTAGTTTCTTTAGTTTACTTTTTGAATATGGAAACATTCAGAAGTTTTATTTGAACAAATAAACAAGTAAGAAAGTATAGTCGGGGCGTGACCGACCATATGATACCCTACACCAGTTATGAATATTAAATGTGATTTATTTATCATAATAAAGCATTTACACATCTTCAATATTACCTTATTCCGATACATTTAAGCAATTTATGGATGAAAAACTAATTTTCTGAAAGATTCTTTATATGGGGGGCTAGGGGCAAATATGGACCAAACCCGATAAAGTTTTGTGAAAATGTATTTATATTTATTATATTTATTTATTTTATATAATATTTATTTGTGCTGAATTTAATCGCGATATTTGTGGTTATAAGTTAATTTTGGGCATTGAAGTAATTTTCTGAAGGGGACTTTGTATGGGAGCTTTGGTCTTTATGAAATTTGGCGAGGGCATCAAGACTTGTATAAAACTTAATTGTGCTGCTTAAGGTATTTTCAGACTACAATACTGAGTATTAACACACTTCAAATTAAAAATATTATGAAAATAATTCGCATTTTCAAAAAATCAATCCGAAAAATACATTTTATGTTTACACTATAACATTTGTAATATTTTTTATCAAATTTTCAATTATTTATGCACTTTTCGTTCTTATTTTTAATGTATTTACACTTTTTGTTTGTTTTTTATTGTATTTATAAAATACATACCGAATACGTTTGAAAATAAAAAGTTTTTGAATTGTTTTAAAAAATTTATGAATACCGACCGTATGCCAAAAAAATCAGTAATATTTTTGAAAATCAAATTACAAATTATATTTAGACTAGTAAATTGTATTATGATACAAATATTTTTGACAAGTATTAATACTCAGTATTGTAGTCTGAAAATACCTTTATTATCAATATACAGGTATATTTAACATAATTATCAGAGGCCTTTTCGGGGGGTTATGTTGCTAGGTGAAATAATGGACTGATTTTAACCATTTTCAATAGACTTCGTCCTTAGGCCAAAAAAGCGTGTGTGCCAAAATTCATCTATCTTGCGCACAAGGTTTACATGGACAGACGGACGGACGGACATAGCTTAATCGACTCAGAAAACGATTCTAAGCCGATTGGTATACTTTAAGGTGGGTGTAGGACGAATATTTTGTATGTTACAAACATCTGCACAAACCCACTAAAGTGGTGTAGGGTATAAAAATACCAAAAAGATGCTTCTTGTAGATTCTCTTTTATTCAGGTCTCTATATGTTAAATTCCATATTTCTATGTTCAATATTATAGAAAATTAAAAAGTACCATTTGAAGACAAAAAAGTTCTAAAAATGTCCTTTTTATAAATTTTCATTCAATAAGACCCGTGATTTATATGTTTCGGAATTCAAAGAGTACATTGAAGAATGTAAAAGTACCACATTTAATTATTTTTAATCAGTCAGGGCCCCTGTATTTAAATGTATGTGTCTAGATCAAGGCGGCCAAACATGCCCCTGCGGGCATTGGGTTATTCTCACTTATACACACACAATACAAATATTCTCAACAACAAACAAACTATACCAAAACAAAAACAATGTAATTTAGTTGCTCTCTTTATGAAATGATACACAGAGAATATTTTCAAAAAGCCCTACAAAATGAATGTATGAATACTTTTTATAGAAAGATTTATTAGACATATTATTTATATTATGTTTGTATTTCATTTGTTGAAGCAATTAATCGCCTAAATTGTATCGATTAAAACGATCGACGGTAATCATTTAAATACCTAATAGATACAACGTACGTACGTACGTACATACATACATACATACATACATCATACATACATACATACATACACACAATACATACATACATACCAGACAGACAGAAGACAGACAGACAGACAGACAGAAGACAGGACACAGACAGACAGAAGACAGACAGACAGACAGACAGACAGACAGGACAGACAGACAGACAAGACAGACAGACAGACAGACAGACAGACAGACAACACAGACAAACAGACAGACAGACAGACAGACAGACAGACAGACAGACAGACAGACAGACAGACAGACAGACAGACAGACAGACAGAAGACAGACAGACAGACAGACAGACAGACAGGACAGACACAACAGACAGACAGACAGACAGACAGACAGACAGACAGACAGACAGACAGACAGACAGACAGACAGACAGACAGAAAGACAGACAGGACAGACAGACAGACAGACAGACAGACAGACAGACAGACAGACAGACAGGACAGACAGACAGACAGACAGACAGACAGACAGACAGACAGACAGACAGACAGACAGACAGACAGACAGAAGACAGACAGACAGACAACAGAAGACAGACAGACAGAAGACAGACAGACAGACAGACAGACAGAAGACAGACAGACAGACAGACAGACAGACAGACAGACAGACAGACAGAACAGACAGACAGACAGACAGACACACAGACAACAGACAGACAGACAGACAGACAGACAGACAGACAGACAGACAGACAGACAGACAGAAGACAGACAGACAGACAGACAGACAGACAGACAGACAGACAGACGACAGACAGACGACAGACAGACAGACAGACAGACAGACAGACAGACAGAAGACAACAGACAGACAGACAGACAGACAGACAGACAGACAGACAGACAGACAGACAGACAGACAGACAGACAGACAGACAGACAGACAGACAGACAGACATACAGAAGACAGACAGACAGACAGACAGACAGACAGACAGACATACAATACAGACACATACAGACAGACAGACATACAGAACATACAGACATACATACATACATACAGACAGAATACATACATACATACATACATACATACATACATACATACATACATACATACATACATACATATATACCGTTATTCATTTATAATACTAATAATATGAATAACACAAGTAAGTATAAACATATAATTTTTTTCAGTGCAAAGAACACATATTTTCATTTATGTTCTATGTTTTAAACATTCTTTTTTTGGCCACCGTTGATCTAGAACAATGTTGCCCAAAATCGCGATTCCCTATCACGCGAGATAGGGCAAGTAATTTCTGCTGACGCACAGTGGTATAGGAAAAAAAAAGAGGAAAGGTAATTTTGTCTATTTTTCAAAACTGTATATAATTTTTGAAAATTAAAAAATTCGCGGAATACTTTTTTAAAAAAAAATTAAAAAATGTTTTTTATTCAGTTTTTGCGAAGATACAAATTTTTAAAATTGCAATAAAAATTTTATTTATGAATATTTTTTGATGAAATTTTACAGTTAGGTAGATTTTTTTACTCAAAATCCAAAATTAAATAAAAATTTCGAATTTTCTTATTAGAAATCCCGGAATTCCCAAAAAAGTTTTAAAAAATCCCAAAAATGGGATTTTTTGGTTTTTTGCCTATTATCTCCATACCAGGGGCGGGGTTATCGAAACCCGTTACAAAATGATTAAGAACATATTGGGTCATATAAAACAGGTCACTATAATTTGATATCGACTATGCGATTTGAGAATTTTTGCTCAAAATTGAATTTTCCATAAAAAATAGGGTTTTTTTGGATGGACCTGGTCCCCTCGGTATCAAAAATTTTTAGGTTTTGTTTCATTTATCGTATTTTATGTAAAGTCAGCTTTGCAAAAAGTATAAATTCTATATACATCTTCTTAGAAACTTTTTAGATAACTTAAAAAGAAAAAGTTACTTTTTTCCCAAAAAAATGGCAGAAAATCGCCTTTTTTTAATTTTTTAAATTAAAATGCCTATAACTTTGGACTCAGTCATGATTTTTACATAATTCTTTCACTGCTTGATATATAAACTTGTTGTTTATTCCCGATTTTCGGGAATATTTGGACCCGCTATTATCAAAAAACTGAAGTAAGGACGGTAAAAATTTTAAAATTTTAATTTTCAAATGCGAATATCTCCTAAACTATAACAGATAATTTACGACATTTTTTATAGTGCTCGATGAGGAGATTCTATATACGAAATTTTGTTTAAATCGGAACTCAAATGAAGAAATAGGATCGTTTTAAAAATTTAACATAGCCGAGGTGTCCTAATTTGAGGACCCCCCGCCGGACACCTGGTTGGCCTATAAGGTCCAAATTCAAAACCTAATACTCGACAACACCTCCTCTTTGTGCATACCAAATTTCATTAAAATCGGATTAACCGTTTAGAAGTTACCGAATTATTTCCCTCTTTTTTTTCCTATACCACTGTGTGACGTTGCGTTGACTCACCTACACTATAAGCTTACTTGTATAGTTTCTTATTTGAGCATGTGTTAGTTGATTATCTCTTAACTTGCAAACAGTGTTGCCAGAAAAATTTTGACTTATGTCCCCAATCTTAAGCTTGAAGTCCCCAAATAATCCCCATTTTTAAATTGAAATCCCCATAGTTTTCCCCAATTTCTTTCATGAAAAACTGACATGTTCGTCACAAGTATTCTCCATTGATAGGCACTGCACAGTGGGGTCTCCCCGACCAAATCTTGGCATTAACTAAACTACAAAGTTTTGATACAAGTGATTGGTAGCGTTAGAAAGGGGAGAGCTTCTAGATTTGAAATATTAAAAAAGAACTTTGAACTTAGTGCAAATTTTCGCAAAAAATACACTATGTATTTTCATATTTTTTGGATCATTAGCGCTAAAAATTACTAATAATTCCAGCAAATACTTGGTAATGACTTTCAGTTGTAACCACTTACCTATTAACATAGTTTTCAATAACTAATATATATAGTCCTGTTTACATAGAAGTAGTCTAATAACGTCTTATTAATAATGTGATATATAACTACTTTTTAATTCATTTGTCATCTTCTTCGTGAAGCTATCGGAGCTGTATACATTTGTTCATACAATTTAAATTGACTTATTTTTCTAATTACTTGTAAGCGATTGCGGTAAGTACTTGCACTAATAACAACACCATTTAGTCAAGTACAAAATCTCTGTGAATTTTTATTTAATTTTTCTTTCAAAAAAGCTATATATATGGTAAAAACGTATGAAAAAGTCTTTGAAATGTTTAGTGAAATCAATTTTAGTTACTCGTTAACTATTGGAGAATTATTTAAATCAATTAATTTTGTGTTTAATAATTCGATTTTTTAAATAAAATACAAATGTTTTAATATTTTTGTTTTATGGAGTGTTAGAAAAATAAATAAAAAATGCCATAGAGGCAAAAAATATAGATGTGGTGATATTAAGAACACATTATAGTATCTTTCATATGTATATGGTTGCCGAGGGGCCATCAGCGGCCAAATAGTACTTTTTCTCCTTTAAAATGGCAAAAAAACATAAATATATATATGAAAAGTGGCATTTTAATAAGTAATGAATAATTGAATCCTATTGTGTAATGGTTATTTAAAATATAATTTTTCATACAAAACAACATTATATTTGGACTTGAAAATTAAAATTTTAAGAAAATTTATGGAATGGTAGTTTTTTATATAAAAAAGGTAAAGGTACACACAGAAAACAGATCGATTGGAAATCGGTTACCATGATAAATATTTAGTTAAATTAATTAAAATTGTATCGCTGTTATTGAAAAACTGTATAATTAACCGATTTTCTATACTCAGTATTAAAAAAACATAATAATAATCGAATTGTGGTTTTAACAATTTCCAAATCAATAATTTGAACTGAATTGTATCGGTTATTAAATTCTTTTGTCAATTCAGTAAATGCTGCCGAATTTTATTTAGGATTAAAACTTTAGAACATCAAATATTAGTCGCTGTAACCGAAAATCAGTAGAAAGTAAAAAATATTGATCATTGCAACCAATTATCAATTGGGAAAATTATTTAAAATACTATTGCGGTTAAAGGAACCAAATTCGGTGTTCACAACCGATTATTTGATAATTATAGTTGACGTTAACAAAAATAAATAAAATAAAACGAATTTATAATTTAAAAAAAATCTAATTACATTTGAAGATAACTTAATGCTGATAAAAAAAGGTAATGTTTAGTCCATTATATATCTTAAAATCTATTGTGGTTATTTTCAATAATTTTTAATCATTTTACAGCAGCGGAAAAGCGTGGAAATGTTGGACAGTATGAAGAGCAAAATCCCAAGTACATATTATCAAAATCTCAAAACAAGAAGGGAAATGTTGCTGGTTTATATTTATAAGTTTGTATTTACATACATACATATTCATATTTTATTGTAAATGTTTTAAACAAAATAAAATTTATTTTAAAATACACATAATCCACAAATTGGTGTATACCGATAATTTCAATCCAGATTACCGAATAATAATTTAAAATAGTTGTGTACACCATATATTCAGTAATAGTAAACGAATTTTACAGTAATTGCAATCGAATTATGGCATAGTTGTGAGAACCGACTGAATTCGATTGGAAACAAATTCGGTTGTCACAATGCATCTGTTTTCTCTGTGTATTAATTAAAAAAAAAAAAAAAAACAATATGAAAAATTATATATAAAAAACCTAAACTTTGATGCACAACCTAAAGGCCTACAAAAGGAAAATCGAAAAACTAATTATAGCGTTATATAGAACAAAGTCTTGGCTTTTAAGATACGCTATATTTTTTGCAAAAAAATAATTTTTAAATATTGACTTTTTGCCAAGTTTACTTAAAGGAGACCCCAATGTGCACTGTTTGCTTTTAAAAATGGGCAGTATCGGACTTCGATTTTTACATAGCCCTCACACATATATTAATTATGAAGCAATCGTGGTAAAATTTTACACAAGTTAGGTTTATGTACACAGAAAAAAATAATACATAGCTGGAATGAATTTTGTAATAAATAGTATGAATCGAACATGACTTTTTTTTCCAAACCATTTTCATTCAGAATATTAAGAGTTCATAAAATGTATGAATTTCAACATGACATAATTTTTTTGGCTTTTACTTATTTTCTATGATATTCTTAAAAAATTGCAAAAAAAAGTCCATTATCTACAAATCTGTTTCCATATCTTGTAAATAGTGATCCTATATTAGCAAATTTTGTATGATAATTAAATAGAAATGTTGAAAAACAAAATCTGAAATAAGAAAACATCAGCAAACATAGTTAAACATCCATTCTTCATCAAATCCCGCAAATTACGTGCACATCCCATCGATTTCAATCTAAAAATCATAAAGAAATAACAAATTTTCCAAAGAAAATTTCAAACATTTTTTAACAAATAGAAAAATAAAAATTAAATTTGAAAAAATTCATACCATTTAGGAACTTATTCTTAAATATTATTAACTTTTGTCAATGAAAGCAGTTCATAATATTTATGCTGAAACTTTTTTCTGTGTACCAAGAAATTATGCTGTAAGAATGGTAATCATTGGGCCACAGTTAGCCCCCATCAGGGTTGGCAAAGTTGGCACAATTGTACTTTTTGGTACAATTCGATGCTTAAAAGTACAATGGTAGTACACCAATCACTCATCTGAGATTTTGTCAGCATCTCTGCTAAAAGTTGAAATTTTCGAAAAATTTAGCAGACTCTTCTAATACAATAAAACTATATATTTTAATTTTTGCTAATTGATATGAGTTCCTTTTTGTATGAAAAAATAATAAATTAGCAAAATTATAAAATTATTGTTTTTGAAAGTAGTATGAGTCCATTCAAATGTGAAAAAATCTAGTATTTCCGCAATATCTATTAAAGTTTTATGCAATATAAAATTTTTTATTGCATTTTAGACCAAATACATGTAAAATAGCTTTACACAGATCAGACTAATTTTCTATGGAAAATTTTATGCTGAATATCTTGGGAGCAGATATAACATCCCTCACGCACACTGATTGGAACATTTTAAAGAACTCCATCTAGAAACAGAGTTTCTGTACTTCGGATAAGGAGAGCTCAACAGGTACTATAGTGACCTAAGAGTATTTCTTAGGATTTGATGTATTATACATCCTCCTCTCAACCTAACCTATGTATAGCTTGAAATGTTTTTGTTTCGATTAAGGACACTCCCACTTTAATATTAATTTAGTAAAATAATTATGATTTGGTACAATTAGAAGCAAAAATGTACTATTTTTCACGCAATTTTGTAAAATTTTAAAATGTAATTTGCTATCCCTGGCCCCCATATAAATCCCTTAAGAAAATAACTTTAACCCTTTATAGTCCAAGAGCTGAAATCTTTTTGATTTTTTGGGACATATAGAATTCGGTAAATAATAAAATACGTTTTACTCAGAAATTTAAAATTTTTTGTTATTAGCGTTTTATTAATGATTTTTTGATTGATTTTAAAATCGATTTTTATGATACAAGAAATTTTAAATTGTTTATTTTCTTTTAATTAATAATAAATTTACACAAAATTGTCTACAAAATCTTATAAAAACAACGAAACTTTTTTTCCCCTTTTATAAAATTTTTAAAAATCGAAATTATCTTACCAATTTAGCTTGAACACAAAATTTAACTTTTTATCAAAACTGAAAATTCAATTTAGCATAAGTGAATAGTTTTGCCTCATATCATGTTAAAATACATACATACAAAACAGTTAAGTGGAATCTCATGAATGTGCTTCACTAATTTGATTCGAAAATAAGTGCGTAGGACCTATTTTAGAGTCAATTTTTGGGTTTGTTACAGAAATGTTACACGCTATAAAGGCTTAAGTTCATGATTGGCTTCAAAAAGCCTGTATAAGAACGAAATTCTACACAAACAATTGTTATATGAATCAAAATCTCTCTACCAAATTTCATGTGGGTCAGTCCATAATTGACCGAACACCCCATATTACCTCTCTTACAACAAATCGGTTTACTGTAGTGAATCGTTCAAAAATTAATGTACTATAAGATTTAACAAAAATGATATGAAACTAATAACTCTTTCAAATTGTGTAAACCTCGGTACATAATTAATGGACTTATTCCGAAAATCTCCCTGATGTTCATATTAATATCAATATATCGACACCCTATATTCAAAAAGTGCTAACTCAATCTTGGGCCAAAGTGAGTTTTTGATGGCAAATGATTCCTCAATACATTCTCCACGTCTGGTATAAATTTGGGATCAAAATATTAACTTTTGTGCTTTTTGTATCTGTTTTGTCTACTACACAAATTAGAATATTTTTTTAAGAAAATAGTAGTAATAGTAATTTTACAACATTTTTTGAAAGATTAATTTTATTAAATATTTATCTCCGCTATTATAAAATATGACATACTGAACAGGAATCAGTTTAATAAATTGGAATTCAATATTTAGTTTCGGAAATATAGTCATTTTTATTTTACCAATAAATGTTTCAATTTTAAAATTTTCCTTTGAACAAAATGTGCTAACTAAAGATAAATCCTTGAAAAACACAAAATGTATTAATTTGTATATAATTATAAATTGGTAAGATTATTATAAACATATTATGGAAAGAAAGTTATTAATTTGTTCAACATTATACAAATTAAACAGTTTTTTTCCTCTCCTGAAAACTAGACATTTTTGAATTAGCACTTTTTGAATATAGTGTCTCGATATGTGTAATTTTAAAAATTTTCGAACATGATTCTCTGATTTCGATGAAATTTGGTATACACATTTTTTGTATCAATACAAAATTAAAAGTTTTCCAAAATTTTCAAATTCGTTACGGTTTAGAGGTTGAAAATCCACATTTTTTCTCAAAGGCATAAAATTTAATATCGTATATTTTCTAAACTACTTTTCCGATTTTATAATTTTTGTATCTTCCATTTTTACTACACTAAAATATACAACATATACAAACAACAGAATGGGACCATGAGGGGATCTCTAGAAAGTTAACTTTTAGTAAAACAGTCCATATCATTTCGATACAAATTTAAAAATTTATACTTTTGTTTATTGATGAAAAAAAATAATTCAAACAAAAAATAAATAATGTGAATTAATTTACTAAAATTCAATTTTCTTGCGATTTCCTCATGAACCCATTCTAATTTTTTTGTGATATAATTGCCAAGCTACTTTTAAAATTGTTTAAACCTAGAAAACCCATAAAAACTAGACTAGAAATAATAATAATGTTAATATTTTTGAGAAAAAATAAAAATCCCCAAAAATAGCGGAAAAATTACAAAAAAAATCCCCAAATTTTACGAAAATCCCCAAATCCCTCCCCACGAAAATCTGTCCCCAAATAAAACTTGAAATCCCCAATTTGGGGACAAATCCCCACATCTGGCGACACTGGTTTCAGAAACTACGTGTTAATTGCATTGATTTGTTTTTGTACGAATGAGAAGAATAACAAAACGAGTTTCCGAGTACGAGAAACTTCGTACCGCGAGAGAGATGAATGATATTTCTTTCTTTTTCTCTCTCACGCAAAATCAAAAGTTTCCCAAAAATAGTTTCCTAGTGTGGACCGGCAGTTAGAGAACATACAAAAAGTACCATTTGAGGAACGAAAAAGTAGCAAAGAGTCACCTCTTATGGATGGAAAAGTACCAAACACTTCCCTCTTATAGATTAATTATTCAATTGCAAATTAAATATAGTAGTTTCTACATAAGTTTGTTAAAATTCAATTATTTAGAACGATGAAATAGTGCAATAAATTCTGCCTTTGTGGAAAGTTCTAATAAAAAAGTACCATTTTCCCCCATTTCGCCTAGGAATACACTTTTTCGAAAATAAAGTTCATAAAATATTCCGTGTTTAAATCTATATATCACAGATGTTACTCAAAAGATTCAAATCTACATTCATTTGTTCCGGAAAAATTATGCTTTCAAAAAGTACCAAACAATTTACCCGAATTTGATCCTATAGTGTTCTTAGTACCCGAATTTCAAAATAATGTACCAATAGCTTATTTTGTGTGAGTAAATGAACTATTTTTCAAATTTTATAAAAATTGGCTCAATGAGTTTGAATTAAATTTCCCGGACCAAAAAAAGGTACCAAAATCACCTTTGTTACACATTTTCACCCCTTAAAAGTACGAATTTCGAAATTTACCAGAAACCCGTCTGCTCTTTTTAATATTGTGTAAGATAATCAGGAAACCCTGTTTTACCCGTTTTTCCCTTTTTTACCCCCAAAAATCCCTCCTTAGTGGACAAAAAGACATCTACTGTCAAAATTTCATGATTCTAAGATTAGCCTTTTAGGCTGTGCGATGATGAATCAGTCAGTAACGCTACTCTTTTATATATATACTAGCTATACCCAGTGTGCTTTGCTACCCTAAAAGCAAAAAACCCCACTTACACATGGGAGATGCCACACAAATTATTGCAAGTTCGCCAATTTTTCCGAATTTCATTCATATGGGAGGGGCCAACCCCCCCATTGAAAGTCCGCCAATTTTTCTCTAAATGTTCACATGAATGTCAAAGTTCTTCAGTAAAATTTGAAGATTCTAGCTTCTACAGTATCTCAGATATACACATTTTTCTATATAATTCATATGGGGGTTCCAAGCCACCCCCTGATGAAAGTCTGCTTTTTTCCCCCAGAATGTTCAGATGAATATGAAAGTCCTTTTTGCAAAATTTTAGGAATCTAGTTCTATTAGTTTCTTAGATGAAATATTTTGTTGTATTTAATTCAGATGGGAGGTGCCAATCCCCTCATTGGTAGTCCGCCAATTTATTACCCAAAATATTTACATGGATGATAAAGTTCTTCGTGCAAAATTTGAAGCTTTTAACTCTAATAGTTTCCAAGATAAACGAATTTGTGTATTTAATTAAGGAGGTGCCATGCCCCTGCTGCTAGTCCGCCCACTTTTTATCCTAACTAATCACATTGAGACTTATGTGGCTCCGACCAAATTTGAGGGCTCTTACTGTTACATTTTCCGAGATATACTCATTTAATATTTTCTTAATATGGAAGGTGCCACGCCCACTATAGTCATTCCGCCCATTTTGTCAAAAAACATTCTTATGGATGTCTAAGTTGTCCGTGCAAAATTTGAGAACTCTAATTGTACCAGTTTCCAAGATATATTGAAATTTTAAAATAAAAAGTAGCCTATAGTTCCTTCCAGATATACAGGAAGATACTGTTAAAATTTCAAGAAAATCGGTCCAGCCGTTTAGCCGTCTATAGACTTCAAACAAACAAACAAACCCACAAACATATAAACACACATTCATTTTTATATATATAGATATATAGATATATAAGAAGAAAACAAGTAAGAAGTCTATATTCGCCTTTGCGGAATTTTATATACCCTTCACCATAATGTATTTAAATAAGTTAGAGTGCTTTATTCGGCTGTGCCGAATCTTGCAGCTACTTTTATATTAATAGTTTTGTAATTGATCAATAAGATGATAAGAGCCCTAAGTTAATACAAATCTGAAGGAAAAGATTTTTCGTACCTTTTTGTTCTATGAAAGGTTTCGGTTCGTATAATACTTATTTGTTTCGAATTTCATCGCACTACTCGTATTTAGTTTTGGACCGGACCTCATAAAATTCGATATATAGATTTTTGCTCGGAAGAGACTTACTTATATCGAAGTTCAGTGCTAGACTCTTATTTTTAAGGCAATAATGGGAGTTAAAGTCATTTTTTGGAGCGGACCATATATGAGGGGTAGGGTCAATTATAGCTCATGTAAAACTTATGTGTGTCGAATTTCATCGCTATACTCGCAATTTAAAAACAGTTATGACTGTTAAAGATGTTTTTTCGCGGGGCCATTTGTATGGGGGCTCTGCGAAAACGTAGACCGATATTGCCCATTTTCAATACCAAACAAACCTTACCTAAAAGAAATATTCGTGGAAAATTTCAACTCTCTAGCTCTTTCCGGACTCTATCGTGTTTTCAACAGACAAACAAACATACAGAGGGACAGGCATGGTTAGATCGTCTTAGAATTTAATAAGGACCCAGAATATATATACTTTTGTGGGTCTATGATCAATATTTCAATGTGTTACAAACGGAAATCATCTTTTTGATGGTGGGTATAAAAAGGAGTTGTTTTATTTTCTACATGGAGAACATATATTGACAATATGAAGGAAATTGAAAAACAAGAGTCAAAAATTGTCAGTTTTTCTGTGTTCATTCCTGGAATTCATGAAATACCGAACGTATGCCAAAGAATCAGTAATATTTTTGAAAATCAAAATACATACAAATTATATTTAGACTAGAAAATTGTATTATGATGCAAACATTTTTGACAAGTATTAATGCTCAGTATTGTAGTCTGAAATTATCATTAGATATATGGTTAGAAAATAGGAATAGCCACTTCTCCACACACACGTATATTATAGAAAAAGTATAGATTACACAATATCGCAAACCAGTTTGTAAGCACTTTCTTATACAAAATAAGAAATACCAAAGCTATTTCGATTATTCGACATTTTCCAAAAACTAGTTTTCGAATAGTTCGAGTAGTAGACATTTGAAAAAAAACCGGGTGATATTTTTCAAATTCAAAAAAAGCGGTTAACCGGCTTTGCATTATATCTAAAAAATCTATTTTAATTTGAAAAAATTAACGTTTATGTTTAAATTTAATTAATAAAACATCGCCCTAACTGATTTTTAACAGTTTAAAAAATGATAACTTTAGATCTAGTCGTCTGATTTACATTATTTCTTTAATGTAAAAAAAATTAGGAAAAAGTGGGACACTTCTGTTAAACATAAGGAACTATGTAATCCTAGCTCATTCTAAAATCCCTGTTTAGGCAATTTTCATAGGCATTCCAAAACTTCCATAATATTTCAGCCGAAAATTAATTATTGTAATTGGAATATAATATTAAGATTGATAAAATTGTATCAAACATTTATTCCAATCAATTTTACAAATAAAATTTGTTAATTAATTAGGAAAATCAAAAAAATTTAACCAAAGGCGCTTTAGAAAAATATAATCTAGTTCCTCGACTCGAAGATTTTTAAAATTTAGACGGGCGTGTTATTTACTTTAAAATTTAATTGAAGTAATCTTTGAATACAAAGCAAATAAAAGTTTCCAAACCGGATTTCAAAAAGTAAAAAACCGGCTAATTCGATATTCGAAAAATCAACATTTAGAAAAAAAAACGAGACTAATAAAGCAGAAAAAACGGTTTTAAAACCGGTCGAACAACCAAGTCAATCACCCTAGTAGAAAGCTGTAAAATTTCTGTGTGAACAATTAACGGTTTACGTCGCCTTTTTAGGTATACATAAGTTTGTCATTCCGTGTGTAACACCAAGAAATATTCATCTGAGACCCAACAACGTATATATATTCTGGGTCCTTATGAAATTCTGAGTCTGTCTGTCTGTGTAGAACACGCTCACGTTAAAACGAAGCAATGGAAATTAACGAAATTCAGCAAAAATATTCATTACATCATCATTATCCGGTACAGTTTGGTATTGAAAATGAGCAAAATCGGTTCACATCGGGAAAAGTTATGAATCAAAATTTACTTCCGTCAGAATGCTGATATCTTCACAAAATTTTACAACTTAAAATATTATGTCAATAGAATTCATTGAGAGAAAATTTTTTTTGGATGAGTCCATAATTGGTCATAGCTCCCATACAAGGTCCCCTCCCGAAAATCACTTAAACGCACATAACTCATTACTAAATTAAGATATCCATATAAAATTTGGTACAAGTATTGCTCACATATATAGAAATATTAGTATGAAATGTTTTTCCGATTAAGATATCTCCATATAAAATTTGGTACAAGTATTGCTCATATGCACAGAAATATTACTGTGAAATTTTTATCCGGTAGGTCCATCCTTGGTCATAGCTCCCATGAAAGGTTCCCTCCCGAAAATCACTTAAACGCGCATAACTCATTACAAAATATTGATATCCATACATTTAGCACAAATATTGCTCTTACAGAATTTTGAAATTTAGCTTAAAGAATTGTTTACGATCGGTCTATAATTGGTCATATCTCCCATACTAGGTCCATAAAAGCACTTTAACCGTATTTAACTAGTTGCATTATCAATTTGTGTAGAACAAAATTATATATGTATATGTATTTTGAAAATCCTTAAATCTTTCACACAAATGCATAAATGCACATTATTAAATATCGTTAAAGCATATTTTAGGGCGCTATAAAAATATAAAAGAAAATGTAATGTTCAATAAATTTTGGAATTGTAACAGATTTAAGCTGTTTAAATCTTGGGGTTTTTCTATTTAAGACATGAGAAAACTTATTTCTACAAATATTTGATCAATTAACAAGTTAGAGTGCTATATTCGGCTGAGCCGAATCTTAAATACCCTCCACCAGCTATTTTTATATTAATACTTTTTTAATTGATCAAATATTTGTAGAAATAAGTTTTTAAATGGTTTAAATCGGTCCATTATTTCACCTAGCCCCCATACAACCGTACCCCCGAATAGGGCTTTTGACCTCATAATTATGTTAAGTGATCTATTATCTCTACAAAAATTGGAAAAATTTAGTTTTATATATGTCGTAATAATTCTAGTGATTTTCGTAAAGATCGGACATTATTTGACCCTAGTCCCCCTTAGAAAATGACTTGAATGTCCACAATTCACGTATAAACACTAGTATCACGATGAAATTTGGCAAAAATCAGTTTTGTATAGACATAATTCCCAACAATAAATTTTATAGTGATCGGCCCAAGTTTTGCCCTAGCCCCCATATAACCGGACCTTCCGACTTGGGCCTTTTAGATCATAACTTTGTCAAATATACTACTATCTCTCCAAAAATCGGCACAACTAAGTTTGATATAATTATAAATAACACTGACGATTTTTATAATGATCGGGCATTATTTGACCCTATCCCCCATACAAAATCTCCTTCAGAAAATGACTTGAATGTCCACAATTCACTTATAAACACTATTATCACTATGAAATTTGGCACAAATAGATTTTATATAAACATAAATGTCGACATTAAATTTTATAAGGATCGGACCAATTTTTGACCTAGCCTCCATACAACCGGACCTACCGATTTGGGCCTTTTAGTTCATAACTACGACAAATATACTACTATCTTTCCAAAAATTGGCACAACTAAGTTTGATATAATTATAAATAACACTATCATTTTTCGCCATGATCGGAAATAAAAAGTAGCCTATTGCCAGATATACAATCATATAAACATACAAACAAACACATATTAATTTTTATATATGTATATAGATAATTCCTAATAATACATTTTATAAGGATCGGCTTAATTTCTGCCCTAGCTCCCATACTTTTAACTACGTCTAATATACTACTATCTATCACATTTAATATTCGCAATTGGTGTAGGGTATCATATGGTCGGCCACGCCCGACTGTAGGGTATCATATGTTCGGTCATGCCCGACTATACTTTCTTACTTGTTTTAAAAGTGATATATTGGGAAATTTTTAAATTTCCCAATATAACACTTACATATTCCCGGAAAATGAGTTTGTTAATAACTTCCGTCAGAATGCTGATATCTTTGCAAAATTTTACAACTTAAACAAGTAAGAAATTACTGTCGGGCGTGGCCGACCATATGATACCCTACACCAATTGCGAATATTAAATGTGATTAATTTCAATAATGAAGCATTTACGTTAATCTTATATAGGTTCCAAATAATGTCTGTTCATGTACGGTTGTATGCTGACTAGGAGAAATAAAAAACCGATTTCAATCATTTTCAACAGCCTTCGTCATTGGATCTAGAGAATAGTATATGACAAATTTTAACAAATTATATTCAAAATTGTGATCTGTTGCGTGCACACAAGGTTTACACGGTCACAATGACGGACAAATATTTTTGAGTGTTACAAACATCACCACATTATGCCGACTTTTGGATAGATAGTAGTATATTAGACGTAGTTAAAAGATAAAAGGCCGTAATCGGAGGGTCCGGATGTATGGGAGCTAGGGCAGAAATTAAGCCGATCCTTATAAAATGTATTATTAGGAATTATCTATATACATATATAAAAATTAATATGTGTTTGTATGTTTATATGATTGTATATCTGGCAATAGGCTACTTTTTATTTCCGATCATGGCGAAAAATGATAGTGTTATTTATAATTATATCAAACTTAGTTATGCCAATTTTTGGAAAGATAGCAGTATATTTGTCGTAGTTATGAACTAAAAGGCCCAAATCGGTAGGTCCGGTTGTATGGAGGCTAGGGCAAAAAATGGTCCGATCCTTATAAAATTTAATGTCGACATTTATGTTTATATAAAATCTATTTGTGCCAAATTTTATTGTGATACTAGTGTTTATAAGTGAATTGTGGACATTCAAGTCATTTTCTGAAGGGGATTTTGTATGGGGGATAGGGTCAAATAATGCCCGATCATTATAAAAATCGACAGTGTTATTTATAATTATATCAAACTTAGTTGTGCCGAGAGATAGTAGTATATTTGACAAAGTTATGATCTAAAAGGCCCAAGTCGGAAGGTCCGGTTATATGGGGGCTAGGGCAAAACTTGGGCCGATCACTATAAAATTTATTGTTGGGAATTATGTCTATACAAAACTGATTTTTGCCAAATTTCATCGTGATACTAGTGTTTATACGTGAATTGTGGACATTTAAGTCATTTTCTAAGGGGGACTTTGTATGGGGGCTAGGGTCAAATAATGTCCGATCTTTACGAAAATCACTAGAATTATTAAGACATATACAAAACTAAATTTTTCCAATTTTTGTAGAGATAGTAGATCATTTAACATAATTATGAGGTCAAAAGCCCTATTCGGGGGGTACGATTGTATGGGGGCTAGGTGAAATAATAAACCGATTTCAACCATTTTCAATAGCGTTCTTCCTTGGACAGAGAGAAGCGTATGTTCCAAATTTCATCAAATTATCTCCAAAATTGCGACCTGTAGAGTGCGCACAAAGTTTACATGGACACACAGACAGACGGACGGACGGACATAGCTTAATCAGGAGGTGATTCTGAGCCGATTGGTATACTTTAAG
Organism: Lucilia sericata; assembly: GCF_015586225.1. Classification (NCBI taxonomy): domain Eukaryota; kingdom Metazoa; phylum Arthropoda; class Insecta; order Diptera; family Calliphoridae; genus Lucilia; species Lucilia sericata. The sequence goes on from NW_023995852.1 coordinate 21,208, forward strand.
GTGGGTGTAGGACCAATATTTTTGGGTGTTACAAACATCAGCACAAACGCATAATACCCTCCCCACTATAGTGGTGTAGGGTATAATGAAATTTATTTTTCATAATAAAGCATTTACCTTGTTCCAATACATTTAAGCAATTTATGGATGAAAAATTTATTTTCTGAAAGAGGCTTTATATGGGGGCTAGGGGGAAATATTGACCAAGCCCGATAAAATTTTGTGAATATATTTATATTTACATAATATTTCTTTGTGATGAATTTCATCGCGATATTTGTGTTTATAAGTTAATTTTGGACATTCAAGTAATTTTCTGAAGGGGACTTTGTGTGGGATCTAGGGTCAAAAAAGGCCCGATCTCTATGAAATTTGGCAAGGTCATCAAGGCAAAACTTAGTTGTGCCGCTTTTTATCAATATACAGGTATATTTAACATAATTATGACCTCAGAAGCCCTTTTCGGGGGGTTCTGTTGTATGGGGGCCAAACTGAAATAATGGACTGATTTTAACCATTTTCAATAGGCTTCGTCCTAGGGCCGAAAAAAGAGTGTGTGCCAAATTTCATCTAATTATCTTGAAAATTGCGATCTGTACCTTGCGCACAAGGTTTACATGGACAGCCAGCCAGACGGACATAGCTTAATCGACTCAGAAAACTATACTAAGCCGATTTGTATACTTTAAGGTGGGAATATTTTTGTATGTTAAAACCCAATATACCCTCCCCACTAAAGTAGTGTAGGGTATAAAAATTAATGTAATGCACGTCACAAAAAAATATTGTTTATATTTTGCATAAAAAGCTTCAAATAATCAATTAATGCACTTTTAAAAAATTTCAAACAAGGAAAACGATAACAAAAATGTTTTCAAAAAGTGCATTTCCATAAAAAATGCGCTTTCTTAAACTTTTTAATATAAATATTATATTATAATGAAAGAGCACAGCCGTAGTATATTGTGTTATAAATCAACAAAATCCGATATAAACTCTCAAAGATATGAACCTTCAAAATTTTATACATTTCAGATTTTTTGTAGTTTTCAAACAAATAAAAATCGCCACAAAACTCGTGTTTTTTGAATTTTTGAGAATTTAACGTTGGTATGTCTTATTTGTCTAATAGAGTATGTGTTAACAAAAAATTAAAGAAATCTGAAGACCATCGGTCAATTCTTAATTGATTTCTCATGGAATTCATGATATACATACAAAATTTGGTATAAATATAACACGCATAACTCAATACCAACTAATGATATCCAGGCAAATATTAGCGCAAATATGAATTTTGTATACAGAAATGTTATTTAAAAATATTTTCACGATCGGTCCATAATATGGGTTCGATCGGTCCCATACAAGCCCTCTTCCTAAAATCACTTAAACGCACGTTACTTATTACCAAATAGCCATATATATTCAAAATTTGACAGAAATATAGCTTTTGTGTACAGACATGATAATGTACAATTTTTACGATCGGTGTATAATTGCTCTCATACATACTTTAACCGTATATAATTATTTGTAATTTGTTTAGTAAAATTAATTTAGTATAAACAAATTCTGAAGCAAAATAAATATAAATATCTGAATTTCCTTAAATCTTTCACACACATGCAAAATAAAAATATTAAAGAAAATGGTGTTTGTAATGCTCAATAAATCTTGCAATTGTAACAAATTTTAAATATTTAAATCTTGTCTTTTTCTATTAGAAAACCTATTTCCACAAATATTTGTTCAATTAAAATCGTATTAATATGTATAAAAGTAGATGGTGAGGGTATTTAAGAAATGTCTCAGACCAAAAAATGAGTACATATACATACATTTCTTAAATCATGCAGTCTTAAAAAATTTGCATTCGTTTTTCAAATCCAAAATGTCATGCGATTTTCTCTATCTTCGAAAAAAAAACATATGATAGTAAGAAGAAGAAATAATAAATAAGAATTAAATCCCAATATTATCGCGATTTGTGTATTAGTTTTAATTAACATAATGTGATTTATTAAGCATTATTTGTGTTTAAATAAATGTAATTCACATATTTTTTATCAAGAATAACGTCTTTTATATTCTTAATTAAAATTAAAAGTATGTATGTATGTGAATGCAGAACTTTTTCGCGTTTTGTGTGAAAAAAATTAACAATAAAACATCGAATATACATATGTACATACTTGCATACATATGTATGTGTGTACCACAATTTATGCTATTCCTGGCAATGCAAAAAAGTGCTTAGTATGTATTTTTCATTACTACACCACCTGTTCATAGATTAAGAAGCGAATTGCACCCTTATATCAGTCGACTAAGAAATATGCAAAATACAAATCTACTATTTCCTAATTCAAAATTCTCACTTGTAAGTTTATCTGCATCCCAAGAAGGATTTACATATCCGGATAATCCTTTTTATATGTTGCAAAAAAGTCTGTAAGTAGGTAGAAATCTTCAACGTTTTACTTGTTTACAATCTGGCATATTTTCGCGGTATTTGGCGCGTTTTTTTATTTAATACGTCTTAAAAAAACAAAAACAATTTGTAAATGTTGCCGGGATAGAATGAATGTTCATTTTCTTGATAAACCTACACGTACACAATCTTACCTGACAGCATTCTAGCATCAACTTACATTGTATGTACGAACAAACATACATACGTACATACATACATATACGGTTTGTATCCTAGACTTCTTTATACGTACCGTATACAAATTGAAATTATTGGGATTGTCAAAAATTAAGCGCGAGTTAAATGTATAGAAAATATATTTAGTTTTTGATGTTGAAAGGGATTGACTGAAGGAGGGAGAACGAGCGTATGTAAATGTGCTAGAAAGAGAGGACAACCAAACTAATTTGTGCAATGAGAAATGTTTGTTTGAAGAATAATGACCGACAAACGACACCAACATAGAACTCAAACTGAAAATTCGTATGAACATGTCGTATCGAACATGATAAAATTCGTTTGACGACTTGTTGCTACAGACATGTATATCAATCATGTTCGAGCTCGCATCAAACTACGTACTTCTAACTACGTACGGTCAGTTTATACTTTCAGTAGAATGCGGGAATAAATGGTATCTTGTAAATAAGGTTTGCAATTGCGCACTGAAGTCGCGCGCCAATATTGATAGCGGCATTGTGACGGTTGAATATAGTGATGGTGAGTAACAAGTTGTTGTCCCATTGATGTTTGCTGCACATCCATATGTACAAATATTCATGTGTGTGTACAATCATCTATATATACGTTTGTTTTCTATGTTGTGTGTAGATGTGTGTGTGTGTTCTCATACTCATCGAAGAATTCGTGTAAGGATTTATGATGTCGTACAATTGCGCTCACACACTTTTGTTGTGTTTACAAAAGGAAAACTTTGTGCTCTTCGCCGCATTTATTACGGCCTGTAGCGCTTCGACAATTGGCATGAAAGCAGAGTAGTTCGCGTAATCAAAATCATATCCTTTTGTTAATCCAAGGAGTGCACAACAAGAGTACAACATTTAAAACAGTCTCGCGTTAATAGTCATCGAAGTACATTCGCGATTACTGTTTTCGGATAATACTTTACATTCGTCAAAGCATACTTATCGTGAACATCGTGGGCTATAAGAAAAAAAATATATTAAATAAAATTCGTGAACGTCAATTTCATTGTTTTAATAAAAAAATTGTAATAATATTCAATATTTTAAATCTTCTAAGACAAATTCCAAAAATAATAACTTGAGGCAATTGAAATAGTACTTAATATAAAGGAGGTGTGTATCTTAGCAGAATTTATTTTAATTAAAAATAAGAATATCAAAGATTAAGCAAAACTTTTGTGCGTTGTCTTAAATAACTGATTTGTGGACATTTCTGTGGACTTTTTCTTTTTAAAATTTAGTGAAAAAAAATGGATATATCAGCATACCAGCACATGAACATACGTATGAGTACCCGGGGCAAGCGTCCTCTTCGCAATTTGACGCCATCCGATAAAGTAAGAGCTATACAACGTATACACAATGGGGAAACTAAGGCATCCGTGTCAAGAGATATTGGAGTCCCAGAGTCCACTCTTCGAGGTTGGTGTAAAAATGAGCAGAAGCTGCGGTTTATGTGTCGCCAGTTGGGGGCAGCAGATCAATTATCACCGATGGCGGGGGTAGAAAATCCGCCTGAAAAGCGTCCCCGCTTCGATAATCACATCCAAACTCCAAAATACCCGACACCCTCCAGTTTTGATGAATTTGGTTATAGTCGATTGCCGTTAAATGGCCTCAGTTTTCCATCAAATGGCAGCAATGCCATTTTAGAAAAAATAGCATTGAATGAAATTATGAAAAAACACATGCCAGCAGATATTGTCATTAAACAGCCAGGTGATAATATTTCCAACCAATTGCCTGGTATGGTGGGAGGGGATTATAACACGCAGTTATCCATGATGCAGAATTTGAATTTATTATCTCTGTTAAGTCCCAATTTGGCAGCTATTCCAAATCTTAATCCAAGTGGAAATGGTACTCCAGATGCTGCCAAAAACAAAATTCCTCCGCGTTTAACAGATGATGGTAAGGACAATACCAAAGGCAACTGCAATAGCAGTAATAACAACTACCAAAACACTTATGTAAATAATACAGCATCATTATCTGTAAAGAATTGGGCTAAGGATCCTGCAGACAAAAATTTGATGAATATCTCAAACACTACCGTTACTAATAACACCATCGGAATTAATCGCAATATTCATGATTCAAACAATAATAATGTAAAAGACAAAAACAGTTCCTTCCCCATAGAAGCTCCTGCGGATGTTTCGAGTTTCCCACCACCACCTCTGCCGTTAGGTCTGTTACAAATACCTAATATCAACAACACATCGGACTCCGAAGCTGGCAATAATAGTGCCTTACTAGAATGGTGCAAAGTTTTTAATGCCAGCCTTAACTTTCTGGCTTTAGCTGCTGCCGCCGCTGCCCTCCAGCCTAATGGTACCCTAAATCCTAACGCTATTAAGAAAGAAGACAATATTCTATACAAGGAACTCACCAAGACTGCAAGCAATTTCGACACAGCAAACAATCCATCAACATTCATTGGCAGCGATGTCTCCAATGACAGCTACTTTGATAGTGAACCAGAAGATTTATCAGTACGATCAACTGCCACATCCAAACTGTCCAGTCCAGCTAATAGTCGTTCCCAGAGTCCTGTAAAAAGCAACGGTTCGTGTTCGCCTTTGCATAGTGATGGAGAACACTAAGATGTCCATGTGAATAAGTGTTTTTTATGTGTGTGTGCAGTATTAGTTTTTACTTTCCCAGTTAAATTGATCCTTATAAACGATCCATTTTATTATTTATAAAATTTGATATAATATAATTATTTTTATTACAACAACTACTCTTACTAAATACAAATATATGCAATAACTCTTAAATCTATATAATAATAACAAAATTAAATTTATATTTTTTTTTAAATTAGATACTATCATATCAAAAACAATATCAAGCAACCCTTTAACCTATTAATACATACATACATCTGTATATACAAATATAAAACTTTCAAATAAACATAGAAACATCTACTACTCGTATGTGTACATATGTATCTACATACATATACGCAAATGTATTTGGATAGATTTAAATGTATTTATACACATACCCATATCCACAACACATCCATGCACACAACCATAAAAACCTTACAAAGATGCATAAATACATAATTTTAATAATAAATATAAATATGTGACTATGTCATTAACTAGTAACTAGTAGAAATTTAGATATCATTTGTCGTTCTAGTGTAAATTTAATTTAGATTGTAACTAACTAATTACCTAAACTTACATACTAAATTAACTAAAATGTTGTATATCAATTTTATTTCACTTCCAATTACATTTCGAAAATTCTGTTTTGTTTTTATTGCATTTTTATATATTTCAGATTCGTGCTTAAATTTATTTGAAATATTTGTATGTACTTTTTTACAAAACATATCATTTTCATACATTTTTGAATTGAATTCTTATGTATATGTATTTGATTTTGGAGATCTAACTATAAATGAAAAATTGGTTGTTTTTTAATTAATAAAATAAAAATCTTTAATTCTGAAAAAACAAACGTGTTATTATTACATTTAAAATCTGCCGTTTTGCTGCGGATTTTTAGATATCTAAATGAAAATTGGCACATAGCTTCTTACCATTATTAATAATGTATTAAAAGTCACCACAAATATCGTGAGCGCTAAGCGAGATATTGGCGATCAAAGGTCACAAAAGTATGTTTTTTACGAATATCTCACTTATTATGCGTCGTTTTTTTCAGTGACTTTTAATCCCTTGCTAATTATGCTAAGGAGGAGATATGTACCAATTTTCATTTAGCTATCTTAAATTCCCAGATTGCACATTTTCGCCTAATTTTCCTGGGGTATTACGGTTATTTAATAAGTGCCTTGGATTATCTTTTCCTTTTTTTCTAGTACTAGTTCTGAAACAATTTTATAAATCAAAAGGAAACAAATTTAAATATCATTATACCTAACACATCTATATCACCGTGCGAAAGCAATTATTGGACCTGAAGAAGACTATATACGCATGATACTAGAGGTCATTTAAAATTAATTGAATAATTTTCGTCAATATGGGTATCAAATGACAGAGGACAATCTCCGGAATTTAAATATATTTTTTGTTTTTATTATTCAGGACGAAATATTTTAAGTAATGCCCTTTGAAAATTTCATCCTTTTATATCGCTTGGAATTTCTAATAAATTTTTCTTAAAAAATATATGTTGAAAACTTATGTATTCTTTACCGCATACTTAATTTTTGTTCCTATAGCTTTATTAGTTTAGCCGCCAGAAAAAAATATATTATTACTCTAATATTAAAAAATACATTTCTTGATAAATAAGAATATTAATTTTAGTAAAATACTAGACATTACTTATTGGACTTGAACAAAACTAAATAGGCGTGAAAACAGTGATACCATACAGAAAAATTGTGTACTCTGTTTTCCATTTTCTGATCCTTTTTTTTTTAAAGGACATGAAAGTGTTAAGGGTATAAACATTTAATAAAAATTTCTATCCTTATATCAATATATGCATTAAATTAAAGGATTCCTGAATATAATAAAGTAAAATATTGTTTTAATTTTCAAGTTGAAAAATGGTAAATAATGACCTTTAAATATATTATTCCTTCAAATTCCCGAGAATTTCCAATATACTTACATATGGGCAATTTTGTGTCAACTCAACAAAATCGATTTGGATTAAATTTGCACCTATTGGCACTATTGGATAGTAGGCCACAAATTTTCAGCTCTAACGGTCAAGAACTACCGGAGTTATAGAGGGTCAAAGTTTCAGATTTTGTTCATACAGGGTTTTTTTCAAATGACTGTAAATTTTCACCTATTGGTCCTGGAAAAAATTATCCACAGGAGTTTAGATAGCTATTTGATTTTCGGAGATTGTCCTATGTCATTTGATACCCACATCGGCGAAAATTATTCAGTAAATATATTTTAATAAATTTTAATATCGTTACAACTTTAAAATCCTTTAAAATGGAGAAAACATAAAAAAATTAAAAACTTAGTTTTCTCGGGGGAGTTTTCCCGTTTTTCCTACCGAGCGCGTCCCCGGGTGGCGGATAGGGGGTGGTGATGGACCATCTGTCTTCCCCCAGTTTTTAGTTTCACTCAAGCTGAGGGAGGTCAGATTGTCCACCACCTGGGAATATTATATTCCCCGCGGACCAAAAAACTGGAAAAAAAACAACATGGAAAATAAAAATAAAAAGTTAAAAGTTACGGTGCAGGGCCTAAATAACCCAGTACCGGCGGCAAGTGTTGATCCACTCGCGAGTCACGTGTCGTCGTCATCCTGCAATCGTGAGCAAAATACAAACCCGTTGTTACACGGATGGCTCTAAATTGGGGGACAAAGTGGGGCTGGGATTTTAAATTGAAGACCCAGAAACAGAAATATACCACCGTTTACCAAATCATAACACAAGCTTCCAGGCAGAAGTACGAGCAATAACAGAATGCGTAAATTGGATTAGAATAAATATGGCGCCCACAGCGCTTAATATATTTACCGACAGCCAGAAGGCAATTAGGGCGGTATCAGGTGATAGAACTAAATCTAAGACCGTATTGGACTGTAAGAAAGCTTTAACTGAATACTCTCCCAGAGGTAAGGTTTACATCATATGGGTACCAGGCCACTCGGGAGTAGTCGGCAACGAAAGGGCAAATGTAATAGCTTTAAAGGGAAGGGAGCTCGAGGCAGTTAACCTGACAAACGCAAAACCATTCGACGCAACAAAAGCTGAACTAAAAATATGGGTGAGAGAATCCCATAAGGCCTCTTGGAATGATGAAACGGTGGGTAGAACCACGAAGATCCTATGGGGTGACCCTGATGAGAGCAAGACGAAAAATCTCCTCAAAATGAGCAATTCTGAAGTTAGTATGATGGTACGTATTCTGAGTGGACACACAGGATTACGAGCACATCTATGCAAAATTGGACGTGCGGATTCAGACGAATATAGAGCATATGGAGAGAACATTGAAACACTGGAGCACTTTCTTGTCGAAGTTAGATCCAAGTATCTTGGAAGTGATGTTATTCCGGAAATAACATTCCTGACTAACACTGATTGGAAGATTCTTAGGGATTACGTTCAGGAAACTGAGTTTCTGAACACTGAAAAATAAATCATTCAGTGAATTTATTTTTTTTTTTTTTCATGATAAGGAGCGCACAATAGGCCCGATAGTGGCCTAGGTGTATTTCTTCGGATTTGATGTAGTATACATCGTCCTATCAACCTAACCTAACCCTAACCTAGTTTCACTTTAAATGACCTCTAGTATTATGTGTATGTCTCGTTCAAGTCCAATATTAAATTTGTATAACATCTATACGAGGTTTAGAAACATTTATTTTTGGTAATAATTCGGTATCTCGGGAATATATATATATATGGTCACCGATTTAATGTTATCTTACTAATTTGAAAGTAAACTCTTGAAACCTCGGCACAGTGTCAGATTTTGCAATTTTAGGGGGACTAAACTCTGAATTTTTAAATTATTAAACATAAAGCTATGAAAACGTCAATAGGCTATATAATTTTTTATCTTGGACTGGAAAGGCACAAAAAGGGGCAAAACGGGTAAAATTAGTACTTTCTTCTATAATGTTAATTGTTTATTCTAACGTGGAAATATTTGTGTTTTATCTCTCAAAACTTTTAAATATATGTATTAGTAAAGTACTGCTAACCTTTCAGGGTGTAAAAACGGGCAAAAAGGGCATTCTACATTCATTTGTAAAAAGTATATTTATAGAGTCAAAATATGAGTGAAAAATTACTTAAAATAATGTCAATTAATTATTAATCTTTAGGAAAATTTAAAACACACGGGTAAAAACGGAAAATTTTTTTGTATTTTTGGTACTTTTTGCACCTTCCATGTTCCAATTACGCCAGTACATGTTACAACACCAATTTTAAAAATTTGTGTAGATCTACACTGGGAAGCATCATGGCCCAGAAAGGGACAAAAGGGAAAAAACGGGTAAAAATTTGTGGTTTTTTAAGTATTTTTTTTTTAATTTTCATTGATATCTCGTAAAATAAAATCCAAGACTTTATGTATGTTTTAAATGAAACAGCTGAACGTCAAACATCAAAAATGTACTAATGCAACATTTGCGAGTTCATGTTGAACTTTTGAAAAAATGTGGTATGCAAATAGGTGCAAAAAATATTTTATAATCCCAATAGATTATAATTTTATTATATGGGTACAATAGAACTCCAGAATCAAGTAGTATTCTATGTTTTTGAGTGTATGAAATAATGTCTCACTTTTTAAATATACTTAAAATTAACGGTTAACTTTAAAAAACGTGGAGACCTTATTATAATTTTAAAAAAGTTATTGCTATTATTAAATATAATAAAAGCTTAAAAAAAATAGAAAGAAAAATTAAAAAATCTTTAAAAACAAAAAAGTTAAAATAGTTCAAAGTTAGTTTCTGTAACGTACTGTTATTATGTTTTCAGTCACATTTATTTACTTTTAAATACGTTTCTTTACTAGTTGGACAATTGTCTCTCATATTGAATTCGAACAAAGGCAAAAAAGAATCAAAAACATTTTGAGTATAGTCCGGGAGTCAAAAAAATTACAAGTGTATTTCAACTTGATCACAGCGAACAGAGTGACCAAACATAAACTATCACAGCATTTTGCTTAATTTTAAATTTTCTTAGTAAAATTTTAAATGATTAAACCTTTTTTGTTTTAAAAGATTTCAAAGTGATATAAATTTTATAAAATTTCTGAATTCCAAACTATTACTTTTAGAAAAAATATGGTCTTTATGTACATATGTATGAATATTAAAATATTTAATTTTTTTTAATAAAAAAGGTCAAAGTTTTCAAAAAATCGGGTAGTTAATAGACCGTAACTCCTAGGGAACAAAAAAGTCCTCCCCTACACATGTATACCCCATTATATCCCAGCAAAAAATTATCAGAAAATGTAAGGGATAAAATTGGGTAGAAGCAATACAATGCTTACTTAATTAAAAAAGGCTTCCAAAATGCAATAAAGTAAGGCAGTGGTTTTGTAATTTTTAAAGTTCTGGTATATCTTATTAGTATGCTTACTTCTAATGCATGCTTTATTGATACTTTATTGATTTATTATGTCGGTGTTGCAGAAAAGTTTTAGAAAATTGATTTTTGGAACTTATTTCTAAATCTAGATAAATTTTGATATTTTATCATAATATTAATCTGTGTGTCCATGTTAACCTTATGCGCACGGCACAGGTCGCCATTTTCGAGATAATTACCAAAATCATCCTCAAATGGGGCAAGTACGAAGCCTATTGGAAATACTTAAAATCAGTACATTACAGTGAACGTCCAATAGTACGTATGCAAAATTGTTGAAGTGTCTACTCTATAGTACGAATAAAGTCACAATTTTTCTGTTCGATAGTACGAATAACGCATTTTTATAGGAATTTTGGTTTTATTTACGTATGAATGAAGTTTTTATTATGTTTTTATTTTATTATTTCGATATCATTCACCTTTACCTTAGTAATTTTGAAGTTTTTTTTTTTTTTGTATTTATTACAAGTGTTTTGTATTTTTAAAAACCCTATACACACAATTTACTGCATGTATATTCACAAATCAACAATTATTTAGTGTTATTAATTTATTTTATTTGGATTTTGATGACCAAAGAGAAGAAATTAAATTGGATGATAACGCCAATGAGGAAAGTATTTTATTAGTTCCCGACAATAACTCTGCTGAGAACAATATTGAAGCCTCAAAAGCGCTGTTTAGTGAAAAGGCCGTAGGAATCATTTTACAAAGTAATAAACATCAATGTTAAAAGATGGATTTTTTAATAAGTAAAATCTTATTTTTATACATATGTATGTATGAACTGTTAATTTTGAAAGTAGTAATAACAAAAAATACATTATCTGTAGGATAACTTCCTAACTTTAGTTATTGGCAAGTTATAATAATGAGCCTTAATTTGATAAAAAAGGTCAAAATTTTCAAAAAATCGGGTAGTTAATAGACCGTAACTCCTAGGGAACAAAGGAGAACAAAAAAGTTCTAACTGTGCTGTAGCCCGAACCCTCCCCTACACATGTATACCCCATTATATGTATATCACCTGGTTCCGCCGGAGTGCACCAGAGCAATTTTTCTGACCCAAAGTCTGTTATTTTGTGAGAAAGTTATGAATAAAACTTTTGAAATATGCGTATGTTTGTTTGTATTTTTGTTTATGGTCTATAGACAGATAGCCGATAAACGGATTTTTTCACAGTATATACTATAAGTTTGGAAGAAACCATTTGTTTGGGTGAAGCTCTTAAATAGGGAATAGCTGGACAAATTGGAATCGTTGTCTAACTCTCTGAGTCGAAACAAAATCGTATAGATTTTGTACTCAGAATAATTAAATAAACGTATGCACATTGGTTTAAAATCAATTTTTCTTGGCCAAAATTATTTTTTTACGAAAATAGTAATTTTATGCTGAATTTTAATTTATTATTAATAGACAATGTTATATATTGTCAATTCTATGAAATTTCATCTTAAAAGTCCTACAGGGGCCGATTCACAGCCCCAAAATAGGGCACCTTTAATATATGTAAATTGAAAACCTCCCCAAGTTTCCGTTTCTGATCCGATTAAAAAATTTTTAGAATATATAAAATCTACTATTAGAGGCCTACAAAAACTCTTGTGGTTTTCGAGATATTGGCGTTTCAAAATCTTAATTTATTTTTTTCACATATGTATTGCTATTTTTTGTAATTGCGGGTCTAAACCTTTTCCGATTTTTGTGTATTATCCTCTTTTAAATAAATTAAACATTTATGATTCTTCAAAAAAATAATTGTTAAAAAATCTTTACTTGTTCATAAGTTATATGCGTTCAAATTTCAAAAATTCGTATTATATTTATAATTTTATTTATTGTAACACTAAAATATTTAAAAATTAATGTAAATATTGACATTGGCTGTTTTTATTAAGAACAAAATCTTTAAAAAATTACACTTTTTAAAATTTAGATCTAAAATAAAATAATTTAGCCTTTATTACAATTTGAAGAATAAATATATATTTTTAATACAGAACTAGTTCTAATCTTTGGATATAGATAGGTCTAAGTACAAAATAATAGTCTCATTCATTTAGCCTTTATTAAAATTTGAAGAATAAGTATATATTTTTAATACAGAACTAGTTCTAATCTTTGGATACAGATAGGTCTAAGTAAAAAATAATAGCCTCATTCTTGTCCTTAATGTTCTTTTACAGCCAAAATTAAACGAAATCACATTTTTTGAAGCGAAGGTTGTCTAAAAATATATTTATATTTTAAATTATTGCAAGTAATTGCAGAAAAAACAAGTAAGAAAGTATAGTCGGGCGTGGCCGACCATATGATACCCTACACCAGTTATGAATATTAAATGTGATTTATTTTTCATAATATCGCATTTATCTTCAATATTCCCTTGTTCCGATACATTTAAGCAATTTATGGATGAAAAACCAATTTTCTGAAAGAGGCTTTATATGGGGGCTAGGGGCAAATATGGACCAAGCCCGATAAAATTATGTGAATATATTTATATTGACATAATATTTTATTGTGCTGAATTTCATCGCGATATTTGTGTTTATAAGTTAATTTGGGACATTCAAGTAATTTTCTGAAGGGGACTTTGTATGGGAGCTAGGGTCAAATGGGGCCCGATCTTTATGAAATTTGGCAGGGTTATCAAGACTTCTATAAAACTTAGTTGTGCCGTATTTTATCGATATATCTGTATATTTAACATAATTATGAGCTCAGAAGCCCTTTTCGGGGGGTTCTGTTCTATGGGGGCTAGGTGAAATAATGGACCGATTTTAACCATTTTCAATAGGCTTCGTCCTTGGGTCAAATAAAACGTGCATGCCAAATTTCATCCAATTGCGACCTGTAGCTTGCGCACAAGGTTTACATGGACAGCCAGCCAGCCAGCCAGACAGACGGACGGACGGACATAGCTTAATCGACTCAGAAAACGATTCTAAGCCGATTGGTATACTTTAAGGTGGGTCTAGGACGAATATTTTTATATGTTACAAACATCAGCACAAATCCAATATACCCTCCCCACTAAAGTGGTGTAGGGTATAATAACATATTCTGATTCAACAGACTACGTTTTATTTTCGAATTTTGTTTTTTCGCTGGACAAATTTGGAAATTTTTTTAAAAGTTTAAATTTGTCGAAAAATAAAAAATAAATTTTCCAATATGCATCCAACAATATTAATTTTTTAATAACTTGAAGTGTTTTTTATCTCGATGTCATACAAAATTTGCGAAAAAAAAGAGTATGAAAAAATTACATTTTAGCCAGAAAAATCTAATTTTAAACCAATGTGGTCTGGCAAGCCTAGGTAGGGAACTAAGGACACTTTTAAATTAGTTGTTTTATTTTTCCCATGTGCAGTAGATTTAAAGAACTGTTCAGTTTAAATTTTGTCACACTGTACTTTGAATTGTAGTGCCCCTGGTGTAAAGAGGCAAAAGGCTTCCGGGCACCGTTTTTGTCTCATTATTGTTTCTCAAAAATATGTACATCCATTTATACAAAAGTATGTTTAAAAATATTATTTTTATTCATTAGCTTTTATGCATTCACACTGTTAGTTAGTTTGAAAGGAGGATGTATATACATCAAATCCGAAGAAATACACCAATACAGATATCGGGCCTATTAGGCGCTCCTCCTTTTCTAAAAGTATAAAAAGATATCGAAGGTTGAATTTATCAAAATTTTATATGATCGTTTGTCTTTCGGGACACTCTAATGAATAGTTAAATATACATATATCTTCATGGTTTTTTAGCTATATGATCAAAAATTTAGTATGAGTAAAGAATACATAACGTTTCAACACATATTTTTTTAAGAAATATATTAGAATATTAGAAATTCCAAAGGATATAAAAGGATGAAATTTTCAAAGGACATTTTATAAAATATTTTGTCCTGAAAAATAAAAACAAAAAATAGATTTGAGTTCCGGAGATTGCCTTCTGTCATTTGATATCCATATTGACGAAAATTATTCAGTTAATAAAGGAGAAAAGATCACAAAAAAAAATTAAAACGCAGTTTCACTTTAAATGATCTCTAGTATCATTTGTGTATGCAGGCTTGCCAGATTTGAAATCAACAAAAAACGTACATCGTAGTTAAAAAAGCAGTACAATTGAATAAAAAAGTACAATTGTTTATTTTCAAAAAAAAATGAAATTAAATTGTTCTAAAAACGCTATGTTGACATTGGTTGCTATGATTTTTCACAAAAAACTTATATAAAACTTATTTATGACAATAAAATTAATCCAATTACAAATCATTTTTTTAATATTAGTGTGCATTCATTTATATATTTTCTTTAAAAAGTATAAAATTCCCTAAATTTTTGTTTCGTTTGGTTTCTTTACATTTTCAAATATCAACCATTTGTTGTGAACATATGTTTGATATCTTTTTATGGAGAAAAAATGTCCAGTAAAATATAAAAATTCTCTAACTCTAACTGTTACAAAAACGTTACAACTTTTACTCTGTTATTCAAATTTGTCATTCTTCAAACATCCTCAGTCACTTAATTTTCGAAAAATTAGCCACCAGCTACGAAAAATAAGAATGGCAGTATAGTTTTTTAAAAATCGTTCTACAGCGGGACTGGATAAAGCTATCGAATAGGTACCTACATGACGGAGCATTATGGACCATTTTAACATTCAAACATGTCCTTCACATTTGCATCTCTGAAGTCCTTAAATAGCGATTCTATAGAATATTTGTATATGGTCATGATTACACCTATAAAATTATGGTAAAATTAAAAAAGAATTACAAAAAGAAGTACAAATACTAAAAAGAAGTACATTTGCGTACTTCTTTAGGGGTTATGCAGTACAATTACTAAAAAGAAGTACGCGTACTGCTGAAAACAGTACGTCTGGCAAGCCTAGGTGTGTGGTCTCGTTCAGGTCCAATAAAAAATTGTATCACGGTGAAATAATTAGGAAATGAACATATATGTATGTGCTTATATAGGCCACTTTTCGAATTATAGGCACTTTTACAAAAAAGTAATTTTTCAAAAACCTTTTTTTAGCTTTTGACACTCAATGGGTTCCCAGATTTAATTTAATATACACAGTTTTTGAACGTCTAACTCCATAACTATAAGAGAGCATACTAAAAAATTGTATTGTTAGATTCCATATTAAAAGTATGTAGTATCAATGGGAAAAAATTAAAAAAATTGGAGCCGTTTGGAATCGGTAAGGAGTTCCACAAGACAAACACAAAACCAACAAAATATGGAAAACAAACAAATCAACAAAATACGCAATGCATTAAAACCAACATACAACCACACATACACTTTTTCAATAAGCGTATGTTGTTTTTTTTTTTTCAAAGTTTGCACTAACATTCTCTTTTTTGTTGAAAATTTCAGAGGTTGTCTCGGATTTTTGATTATATCTAATTATTTATGGTCGGATTTTGTTGATTTTAAATAGGAAACATCTCGAAAGCATGCCTGACAGAATTATTGAAGATTTGGATCCTTCAGAAAATTAATTTCAACAGACACACAGACTGACATGGCTTAATCGACTCCACTATCTGTAAGGATCAAGAATATATATGGGAAATTCTTTTTTGTTTTAGATTTTAAGAAATCAACTTTATGCATTAAATATTTCCTTCGTTTAATATTTTGAAAAATAAGTGATGACGAATTTTTACTCACAAGACTATAAAGAAAACATCCATAAAATTTTGTGGTCGAGAGTAGTTCCATGTTGGAGAAATAAACACTCAAAGTTAAAATTTCTCAAAAATTTAATTGAAACCAAGTAGTTTTTTTTACAACTTTTTTATATTATGAGGGCGGCTTACAACTTAGAAAGTCAATTTTGCTATTGTAAGCTGTATACACTTATTAAATGACTGTAGTCCATATTTAATTGTTGTGTGATTTATAAATAAAGAATTACGTGGTCGCAATAATTTGAAACCAAACTTATACAATTTTACAAAATTTGCAGTTTTTTGATAGAATATTTGCGGCTCTTAAGTTATGCAAAATGTATAAAAGAGAAAAAGTAAAAAGTGTAATTACGCGTCGTTTGATGTATATCTCCAAAAGAAGGTATCTCTGCGGGAGAAGCTAAAATATTAAAGAAATTTAATCCAGGCCTTTCGTGGACTGAATACGCGGGGTTTCTTTCACAACATAAATCGATGAAGCACACCTAAGCCGGTAATTTAAATTGGGTACATTATATATCAACCGGTAGCTGACAATGATACTTATACGAAAGGTTATTTTATAACATAACCTTTTAGAATTTCTTTGATAGGGACGTTGATTTTAATTGTTGGAATGTAAAATTTAGCAGGAACATGTATTGTGATACGGTTAGGGATGCCAAACGGGAATTCCCGAAAACGGGGATGAAAGTACCGAGTTCCGCTATTTTATACATTATAAAGTACTAAATAAGAGAATTTTAAAAGTTTTTGTTCTTAAGATGACTCTGCAAACTTACAAGCTGAAATATCGAATTTTATTGCTATACTCGTATTTTTAAGACAGTAATTAGCGTTAAAGTCATTTTCTGAAGGGGATCTTATATGGGGGTAGGGTGAATTATTTACCGATCCACATAAAACTTGGAGAGATTTGAAGGGGACCTTTTTACCTTAGGGTCAATTAAGGACCGATCCACATAAAATTTGGTAGAAAGGTTTCGGCTAGTCAGGGACTTACTTATGTTAAATTTCATCGCTATACTCGTATTTTAAAGCCAGTAATGAGCGTTAAAGTAATTTTTTGAACGGGACCTTATATAGGGGTTGGGTCAATTATGAACCGATCCATATAAAATTTGGTAGAGAGGTTTTGGCTCGTCAGGGATTTACTTATATCAAATTTCATTGCTATACTAAATAGGCATAGATACTATCGGATATATAAAAATAACAAGTAACAAATTAGAGGCGGGTGAGGCCGACCATATAAACCCATACACCAGTTAGGAGAGTAAAATGTAATTTAGTTCTCATATATATATATCCTCCGATATATTTTAGCAGTTTATTGTTAAAAAGCTATTTTTCTGAAATATGCTTGGGGGAAGCCTTCATATAAGTCGATCCTCATAAAATGGAGGACGACTTTACGTTTACATAAAATGTATTTATGCTGAATTTCATTGCGGCACTTCTCTTTTTAAGCGAATTGCGGACACTAAATTCTTTTTTAAAGCTGTGCTTTGTATGGGGGCTCGTATCAAAAGCCCGATCATTTCAAATTTCATCAGGGTATTTAAGGACAGTATAAAATAAAAGCACTACTGCGGAGAAATCCAATATACCATCCCCACTAAGGGTATAAAAAGGGCCTTTTCTTGGAATGATTTGACATGGCGTAGAACCAAAGAATGCTTCATGAAGTTATTATCAGACAATCTCATGACACTCCAAATAAAAAATTGGATTCTCTCGCAATATCTGAGACATAGAGGATCAGGTCTCCCGAAGAGTTAACAACTGAGAATAAACCTAATAAGAAAAAGAGCTCCCCGTCTTCTAATATACAATCGAAGCAAAGCCATACCATACTCAAAGGGACCTCAAGTCGGAATCCTGCAAATAAGGGTAACAACACCAATCAACCTCGAAGGTAGAAGGAAGAAGTCCCGAAAAATTATGAAGGAGAAACTAGTCGGTGCACTGTGTATCATTTTTTTTTTTAAATTTTGTTAAAGTCACCGATTTTAAAATTATGTTACTTATTTGAAAGTAAGCACCTGTAAACCCTGGGGGCCAAAAAATTGCAACAGTATTTCTACTTTATCACAGCGAACAGAGTGATCAAACATGAACTATCACAGAATTTTAAAGTAAAATAAATTTTGAAAAATTTGTTTATAAATTTCCCCAATCGGGTAGTCAATAGGCAGAACAAAAAAAGTCCTACACTGTGCTGTAACCCGAACCCTCCTTGTGTACCCCATTATATATTCGCCCGGTTCCGCCGGTATGCACCAGAGCAATTTTTCTGACACAAAGTCTGTTATTTTGTGAGAAATTTATGAATAAAACTTTTGAAATTTTTGTGTGTTTGTTTGTATTTTTATTTATGCTCTATAGACTGATAACAGATACAATGAGGGAAAAAAGTCAACATACACCCTATGATTATGGCGTACTTGAGTAGTAGTAAAGACAATAAATAAAAAGTTGGTGGGAACATTAAGTATTTCGATAAATTCATTTATTTAGACAGAAAAAATATATTTAAGAAAAATAATAAAAACAATAATAAATAATTCCAGGGAAAAAAGTGTACATACAGCTTCAAAAGGTAAATTTTAGTTAAAACTTCGTGGAAATGCTCTATTATTTTACACTTTTTTTAATATTTTGTTGGTCCACCTTGGGCTTCAATAACAGCTGCTAGTCGTCTTGGCATTGATGTAACTAAATTTTCCTTTATATCGGGAGTGATTTCTGACCAAGCTTGAATTAGTGCTGTTTTAAGGGTTTCGCGGCTACTAATGTGATATTTTCGAACTTTTTTGTCTAAAATATCCCACACGTGCTCAATGGGGTTTAGACCCTTATCAATGTGTGCACGGGCAAATTCTAATCGAAGTTTGCGGTTTTTCTCCGAAATTAGTGGTTTTTTACGTGCGACCCTGCTGCGAAATCCATTGTCATGCAAAGCGTTCCTTATAGTTTTTGGATTCACGATCTTATTGGAACATTATGCTATGTGTTGCTAATTTTGTTGAACTTATTTTTGGGTCCCGGTTTACCTCCTTGAGAATGCTGCTAACATCTCGTCTAGACAAAAGTTTTGGCCTACCCGTTCGAGCCTTATTTTCGGTTGTACCATTTTTGTTGAAATTCCTTACAATTGTTTGTACAGTAGAACAGCTTAAATCCACAATGTTTGCGATTTCTCCATTTGATTTATTCTCATTTCGCAGTTTTATTACAAGATTTCTAACTGAAATCTGTATCACCTTACGATTTTCCATTTTTTTAAATTTTATGCGGAAAAAATAAGCTTTGAATATTTGTTTACACTTTAAACCATATACCGGTGTATAGAGAGGCAGATAAAAAAATCACCACTACACACACACTATTGGCATTTTTTCAATTAAATTGCACTGAAAAAAATATTTGGTTATTTTTAATTTTGAAGATTAAATTGCATTACTGTAAAATGCGAATATTTATAAACAAAATGTAATCAATGTTCATAAGAATGATAATTTCTTCACATAGAAACAACATTTCAAATTAAAATGTACAAAAAAAGTATGAAACAAGATGAATTTATTTAATTTCATTGTTATGAATTCTAGAAAATTATTACGTTGTTTTTGTAAATTATACTCTTGTTTTTGCAAGTTGTTTTTGTTTTTTCAAGTTGTGTTTGCAATTTCTTTAACAAAGCGACATCAGCCTGCTTTGTTGAATGCTGTCAAGCAACTAAATAAAATATCTGTATTTTTGATGCTCTTGTTTAGAAGTTCGTCTGCGATCGTGTTGTGTACATGTAATTTGCCGAAAATCTTCGTTGTCAGAACAATAATAGCGCCGACGTCTGCTTTAAACTATAAACAATGTAAGAGTTGTAAAGCTATAATGGGGTTCCCCACTTTTTGCACTTGTTTTTTTACATACAAGCAGAGTTACCACATTGTATGTAGACTTTTTTCCGCTCGAAATTGTATTGAATTAGTAATCCCCAAAAGTATTTACTTATTTTATAAATTTTTTTTTGCATGAATTATCATAACTTTTAAAGCTTTACACAAATACTAATTATTTTTGCTAATAATATTTGCACATTTTCCAATATACAAAAATAACAAGGTGCATGTAGACTGATTCACTGTAAACACAAATTTTGTACGATTAACTTTAGTTTTAATATTAATGTTTAGAACAAAAATGGACATACTAGGAATTCGTATATCTGTACCGCAATTCAGTAACTTTTTAACTACAAAATTTTGTCGTTAAATTCTAAAAATTCGTAAGTTAACAATAATTGTCGTTAAGTGCTATTCTGAATTATATTTCACCGATTTTTTTAGTTTGACATAACGAAAAGTATCGGCAATGAAACGACAAATAAAAAGTTCACGTTAATAACACTATACAACAAAATCAATTTTTTTCCAAAATTACAAGGTCCGACCAATAAATTTTGATAGAGGAGACAAAAACAAAAGACACGTGTGTCGGTGAAAGTTTACATCTGAATTTCATTTGAGCGATTGTTAAAGTTTCCCAACTCTGGTACATTCTTATTGTTAATCGGCATAAGAAATCATGAGACCCTTCCATTTTAGGTATAAAATGTGTTCAGCAATATAATGTAAACCCTTTAACTACTCAAGGTATGGGTCTTTTTTGTCCTTCTTTTAAATAAAGAGCAAAAACACTATTAAAACCGGTATTTAAGGGGTTAAAATGTTCCGCAAAAATATTCTCCGTGAAATTTTACTATAAGTCCCTGAATAGACCAATATCGAAAATTCAACCAGAATGTCAGAAATAAGACAACAAAAGAGGGCTTAGGTTTAATTTCGCATTTATTAAGAATTTTATTTTAAAGTACCCCAAAAATTTTGCATGAAAAAAATTTCGAAAATTTTGATGCCTATTTTTTATCAAAAATTCAACTTTAGGGCGAACATTTAGGAATTTCTGAAAAGTAGACTAATTGCCAATCCGTTGATATGTAATACGTCTACCTTGTCCTTTTCACATGTAAAATTAAGGAGGAAATATTTAACATCTCATGGTAAAATTGTGACAGCAAAACTTAAATAATACATATACGTCACTAGGGATGCCAATCGGGACTGGTTTTTAGAAATCCCGGAATTCGGGATTTTTAAATAAATCCCGGAATCCCGATATCGGGATCCCGGGATTTTCGGGATTTCTAAATCCCGAAAAATATAAAAAAAAAATTCAAAAAATCTTAATAATTTACCGACAAAAATAAAATGTTTTATTTCATATTGCAATATGAATACTCTTAGTAGGTGTTTACTTTCCAATAAGCATTTTGTGAAAAGAAAAACAAATTAATTCAAAGTACATACTTATCTTCTCGCCATCTTATTGACAGGTTGACTTCCATTATAGATATCCGATAGTATCAATGCCTATTTATTGCCCTTTTTATACCCTTAGTAGGGATGGTATATTGGGTTTCTCCGGAGTAGTGCTTTTGTTTTATACTCTCCTAAAATACGCTGATGAAATTTGAAATGATCGGGCTTTTGATCCGAGCCCCCATACAAAACACAGCTTTAAAAAAGAATTAGTGTCCACAATTCGCTTAAAAAGAGAACTGTCGCAATGAAATTCAGCATAAAACATTTTATGTAACCGTAAATTCGCCCTCCAAATTTTATGAGGATCGACTCATATGATGGCGTCCTTCCCCCAAGCATATTTCAGAAAAATAGTTTTTTAACAATAAAGTGCTAGAATATATCGGAGGCGAGGTATACTTTTATTATGAAAACTAAATTACATTTTACTCTCATAACTGGTGTATGGGGTTATATGGTCGGCCTCGCCCGCCTATAATTTCGTACTTGTTATTTTTATATATCCGATAGTATCTATGCCTATTTAGTATAGCAATGAAATTTGATATTCGTAAATCCCTGACGAGCCAAAACCTCTCTACCAAATTTTATGTGGGTCGGTTCATAATTGACCCTACCCCCATATAAGGTCCCGTTAAAAAACTGACTTTAACGCTCATTACTGGCTTAAAAATACGAGTATAGCGATGAAATTCGATACACATATGTTTCATGCGAGTCAAAATCTCTCTACCAAGTTTTATGTGTTTCGGTCCATAATTGACCCTACCCCTACATAAGGTCCCATCCAAAAATACTTTAACGCTCATTACTGGCTTACAAGTACGAGTGTAGAGATGAAATTTGAGATAAGTAAGTTTCTTACTCGCCAAAAGCTAAGAAACTTTTATAGGAACGTAAATCTTCCTACCGGAAAGTGTATGAACCAAAATTGGTCTAAAAAAATTATGAAAAATTTTATAAAAACGGTCAATGATTCACCCTACCTCTCATATAAGGTCCTATCAGTAAATTTGATGAGTAATATCACCCTGATGTTTATAGAAAAGCATATTCGTCATAGCCGAATATACTTACTTTTTTTTGATATTTCAGCTTGTAAGTTAGTAGAGTCATCTTAAGTCCAAAAACTTTTTAAATTCTCTTATTTAGTACTTTATAATGTATAAAATAGCGGAAAAATACTTAAAAATTCGGGATTTTAAAATCCCGAAATTTCCCGGTTTTCGGTACTTTCAAATCCCGAAAATACCGGGATTTTCGGGAATCGGGAATTCCCGTTTGGCATCCCTATACGTCACGTATCCGACACAATGATGAAAAATCAAAGGGATCCAATTTTACGTGATATTAAATATTTCCTCCTTAATTTTACATGTGAAAAGAACAAGGTAGACATGTTACATATTAATGTATTGGAAATTAAGTCTACTTTTCAGAAATTCATACATTTTTTAGCAATTCAGAAATTCATGGAATACTTTTTTTAAAAAATGTGGCAAAAATATTTTTTTAATTTTTGCGAATATAAAATTTCTATTTACGAATATTTTTTAACAAAAATTTACAGTTTATTTACCCTTTTCATTAAGAATGTAAAACTTAAAATAAATTGTTAAATTTCTTAACACAAATCCCTCAATTTCTCAAAAACATTTTGATAAATCCAAAAAATTTATTTTTTTTTGTTTTTTGGCCATAACATCCATACCAAGCCCAGGGTTATCGAAACCATTTACAGAATAATTAAGAACATATTGGGTCATCTAAAATGGGTCACTGTAATTTGATATTGATGATGCAATTTGATAATTTTCGCCCTAAAGTTGAATTTTAGATAAAAATAGGCGTTTTTGACATGCATCTGGTTTCCTCGGTATCAATATTTTCGAAATTTTTTTCCATTTATAATATTTTATGTAAAGTTAGCTTTTTAACAGGTATAAATTTTTTATACATAACTTAAAAATAAAAAAGTACTTTTTTCCCCCAAAAAGATAGCAAAATATCGCCTTTTTTGGAATTTTTAAATTAAAATGCATATAACTTTGGATTCAGTTATGATTTTTAAACAATTTTTTCACTGTTTAATATATGAATTTGTTGTTAAGCGAATAAAAGAAAAAAGAAGAAAATCGAGAATTATTTAGAACCGCTGTTATCAAAAAACTACAGTAGAGTCGGTAAAAACCTTGACAGTTTATTTTCAAAAGCGAATATCTCCTAAGCTCTCTTTTGTTGTGTCTTACTTCTGACTTTCTTGTTGAATTTTCGATATTGGTCTATTCAGGGACTTATAGTAAACTTTAACTCCCACTCAAACGAAATTCAGACTATAGACTAGACTATAGTATAGACTAGCCCAAATTTTTTATATTTAAAATCTATAAATCTGAAAAAATGATCAAATTATTTTTCAAAAATACTGTGAAAGATATAGCAGACATATTAAAACTATTATTTTAATTAATAGAAATAGAAATTAAACAATGAACGAAACAGAACATTATAAATTACCAACTGCCAAAATTCACAAGGCAGTGAAACCAACAGACATCATCCAAACATACGAAACGAAATACACAAAAAAACAAAATACACAACGCAATGAAACCAACAGACACCCAAACATACGAAACTGAATGCAATAAAAAACAAAAAACAATATACACAAGGCAATGAAACATACGAAATACTCAAAAAAAAAACAAAAACAAAATACACAACGCAATGAAACCAACAGACTTCCAAACATACGAAACTGAATGCACCAAGAAACAAAAACAATATACACAAGCAGGCATGGAAAATGGAAATTTTGAAATGGTACTGAACTCAAATCAAAAAAGTATTTTTTTAGACATAAAGGTACTTTTTCCAAAAACATTTTTATTGAAAAAATAAACAAATTAATTTTTTATTTTTTTTAAGTTTAATGGGAACGTCACGAAAGTGAAGTAACAAATCCTAATGATTTTTTCTATACACTGGTTTCCCGGTTTAACGAAGTACCTTATATTACGAATGAATGAGTAAATTTTGTACTCGATATAACGAATTTAAAAAAAAAATATCTATAAAAAATAATACGGAGAGATCACTAAACTTCATTATTAACCAAAAGCAATAACATATTAAGATTTTATATAAGTTCAATACCCAATTCAAAAAATTATTTTCGGAAATACATATAAATAAGATTTATTAAGTAGACATACATTTTAATATAAAATTCCTTATTTAAGGGAATAATATGAATATTTTACTAATAAAGTGAGAAATGGAATTGTTTGTAATGAAAATTACCGTAAAATACTTAGAATTCACATCGATTAAAATGGGGATCAATTCCCTAATTTGTTTTTTTTTTATAAGAAAAGAATTCATTTTCGAAATGAAACAACTTTGCCTTCATTAAACAAAAAATATAGTTTTTTACATAATTTTAATAAAATTTTTCCTAAAATCTTTAATTTTGTTTTGATTCTAAATTTATAAAAATGCAAGAAAATTGTCAAAAACTATATGTGTGCATTCAAAAAGATTTAAAAAATTGACTTCCTACCTAGAAAAGTTGTTATTCGGTTTAACGAATTTTTCGTTTTTACAAATGGGGCTGACATTATATCTTTCGTTAAACCGGGAAACCACTGTATTTACTCTAAACTTACTTTCGTTAAATGTAAAACTTTTGCTGGTCGTAAGGATTTTGTTTCTTTTTTATTGCATATCAAAACAAAACTTGGACACAACCTATGCCTCTAGCATTACACCTTAAAAAAATTAATCAATTAGAATAAAGTTTTACTTCACGGGCCGTTTATATTTCAATAATATGTACTGACCTAATGGCAATTGTTCAGATGATAATGTCCTGTTTTTCCAATAAAATGGTTAAATTAAAAAAAAAAAAAACTATTTTCTAAATTCCCCATTATACACCAACTGAATACGCTTATACTTCCATTTTTAAATAAGTAAGACCAAGTGCATATTTCTTAACATTGTCAAACCAGGTCCCACATCTGAAATTTTAAGTTCTTTGAACGACTAAAATTTGAGACATATTGAGTGATCTTGTTTATTCTTTACCCTCAATATGTGGACCAGATTTATTCAAAATTTAACATTTTCGGAAGAATTTGTAAGGTACATGCGATAGGAATGGATAATGGTTTCTTTGGGATATTTTAAGGGCATCTAAAAAAATATGTGTAGGTTTTTAAATCATATATAATTTTTATAATGTAACAATTTTGAAAAAAGATTTCACACATAGAAAAGTTGATATGCACGTGAAACTAGAGTCCATTTAGAGCGATTCTGCATACTCCATTTTTTATAATCAGCTCTTATGTCCTTACAAAAGGACTTCAAAGTTTAAAGGACTTACAATTTCAAACAAATATTTGAAATATTTATATGTGTTCTATGATGCTAATATCCCGTTCACACGGTGCAATTATTCGTAATCCACGCATTACGAATTAATGAGTGTTATCGCTAATTTTTATCGGGCATTTATCATAATCAACTGTTTGTCATTGGTTGAAGACAAATAAAAAATAAAATTACAATAAAATGCAAATAATTGGAAAATATAAAACTTAAGTTGTTAAAATAATATAACAAACGTATTTTCGTATCATACACACACACTAATATTCCAAAAAATTACAAAATAATGACTGAAAAAAAAACAACATGGTTATGAACTGTCAAAACGAATTACGAATGTGTCGTGGAAACGGGTTAATTGGGTATCATCATTCAGAGGCTGAATTACTTAAGTAATTTAACTGCTCGCGTGAACTAGGTATAATATTAGTATCAAATTAAAGCTGGGGAAATGTATCTATATTATATATTTGACTCACTTAGAAAAAACTCGAAAAAGGAATTAAATTTAAACAAGTAAGAAATTATAGTCGGGCGAGGCCGACCATATAATACCCTACACCTTTGACAAAAATATAATGTGATTTAGTTGCCATAATAAAGCATTTAAGTTGAATTGTACCTTGCCTTATATATACATACTTAAGCCGTTTATTGTTGAATAAAATTGTGGACATTTAAGTGAAATTTTGATGGAGACTTTTCATAGGGGCTAGGGTCATATGAGAACCTATTATTATGGAATTCGTGGGGGTCATCAAGTCTTGTATACAACTTGGTTATTGCAGCTTTTTGTCGAGATATGAGTATATTAAACATAATTATGAACTTAAAAGCCCTATTCGGCGGGTTCAGTTGTATGGGGGCTAGGTGAAATAATGGACCGATGGTAACCATTTTTAATAGGCTTCGTCTACGGTACCATAAAAGATCGTGTGCCAAATTTCATTGAATTATCTCCAAAATTGCGACCTGTAGTTTGATTACAAGTTTTAAAAGCCCTATTCGGGGGTTCATTTGTATGGGGGCTAGGTGAAATAATATACCGATGTTAACCATTTTCAGTAGGCTTCGTCTACGATACCATAAAAGATCATGTGCCAAATTTCATTGAATTATCTCCAAAATTGCGACCTGTAGTTTGATTACAAGGATTACAAGCCCTATTGGGGGGTTCAGTTGTATGGGGGCTAGGTGAAATAATGGACCGATCTTAACCATTTTCAATAGGCTTCGTCCCTGGGATAATAGAAGATCATGTACCAAATTTCATTGAATTATCTTCAAAATTGCGACCTGTAGTTTGATTACAAGGTTTACATGGACGGACGGATAGACGGACGGACATAGGTAAATCGACTCAGAAAATGATTCTGAGCCGATTGGTATACATTAAGGTGGGTATAGGACCAATATTATTGTGCGTTACAATCATCAGCACAAACCCGATATACCCTCCCCACTAAGGTGGTGTAGGGTATAAAAAGGTCTCATTTTCGAAACATAAATTTTTAACTACTTTTTTGTGACAAATTTTCTTTAAGCTTCCATTTCTTTTTTAATCCTGATGAATTGAAATAAATAATATTATTTTGAAACAGCTTCATTTGATATTAATATTAATAACAAATTTTTTATATAAATTTGAAATTCCATCTTTAGAAATCGTAAGTCCTTTAAACTTTATGGTCCTTTTACAGGGGCATAAGAGCTGATTATGAAAAACTGAGTACACAGAGTTAATACTAATGGTCTACAGTTACCTGTACACGTAGATTTTTTCATGTTTGAAAATGACTGTTGCCCGGTGTTATAGAGAATTACACAAAAAACTGCATGTTTTCATTTACAAAAAATATAAAAGACGTTCATGTGACACGAAAAACTTAAATTTTGTCGATCAGTATTATTTGGAAAATTAGTAAAAAGTACTAAAAATGAGACGGGGGTACTACGGTATTTTTGGTTATCTAAAAGTACTGAAAAAAGTACTAAAGTACTGAATATTCCATGCCTGGTATATAATATAAATTTTGAAGAGCAATATTAGTTTTGCTTTTAGATACTAAACTAGTTTCTATTATTTAAGGTATTTTCAGACTACAATACTGAGTATTAACACACCTCAAAAAAAAAAAAAACATTTTATATTTACATTACAATATTTGTAATATTTTTTATGCAATATTCAATTATTTATGCATATTTCGCCGTTATTTTTAATGTATTTTGCACTTTGTCTGTTTTTATTGCATTTATTAAATACTTACCGAATGTTTAAAAATGAACAGTTTTTGAATTGGGGGCTATGACCAATTAAGCACCTATCGGGAAAAAAAATTCTAATAATATTTCTGTATATAAGAGCAATACTTGTACCAAATTGTATATGGATATCTTAATTTATTAATGAGTTAAATAATTTTCGGGAGAGCACCTTGTATGGGAGTTATGTCCATAGAATTTTAATTTGTAAAATTTTGTGAAGATATCAACATTCTGACGGAAGTTATTAACAAAAAACTCATTTGCCGGGAATAGGTACTTTTGTACCTATTGTGGACGGATTCCGGAATATAGTTCTCGTGTAAAAACAAATGTATGATGATTTTAATGGAATTATATTGCATAGTTTTTGTGAAAATTACATCAGAATGTGTAAAAAATGCTTATTTTTTCGGAGTTGTTTTAAATTTTGATTCACAACTTTTCCCGATGTGCATTTCATTTTCAGTGCGAAACTGCCTAGAACAATACGGAATATTCTGGCCAAATTTCAATAATTTATTTCAATTCGTTTTTACGTGAGCGTGTTTTACACAGACAGACAGACGGACATAGCTATATCGACTCAGAATTTCATAAGGATGGGTCTCAGATGAATATTTCTTGGTGTTACACACTGAATGACAAAGTTATATATACCCTCTATCACCACTCATGGTGGTGGAGGGTATAAAAAAACAACAAAACCGTCCATTTTGAAAAAATAGGAGCAAATTAAGAGCCAAATATTGAAAAAAATCTTATTCTTAATTTAAAAAATATTTTTTTTTTTTGATAGATATCCTACTCGCAACCCATTATGGGAGTAGGATATCTATCCTACCCTTAAAGTAAATTGTCTAAGCTTTCTTTTGAGCAAAAAAAGAAGAAACAAGTGAGAGTGTTATATTCGGCTGTGCCGAATCTCATATACCCACCATCAAACCGTATGCCGTAAGAGGTATGGTCCTCTATAAACATCAGGGTGATATTTGGAATATGGCTTAAGTCATTTATGGTTCGGGCTCTTTTGAATTAAGAAAATATTAATTTTTAAAAACAAAATATTTTTGTTAAATTCTTAAACCGTGAGCATATGAGAAATTTTCTGAAAAGAACCGCCATATGCGTCAATTATGAACCGATACTCATAAAATTTTATACATAGATTTCGTTTTGTATAGAACTTGTTTATGCCAAATTTCATCGCAATACTCGTATTTTAAATAACCAAAATTCTTTCCTGAAGGAAATCTTAAGTAAATACTTTAAGCGAATAAAAATTAAAAGTCCCTGAGCTGTATTTGTGTTACTAAGGTATTATGAAGCAGCGTTTAAATATGCAACACTAGCACCACTTCTCTTGTATATGACTATAAAATAAATGTGAAAATTTATCATTTTTGTATCACTTTGCTACTAAAAATTGCAGTCATATATATTCGTATTAATATAAAAATTGCAACTCGTGTTTGCAATTTCTAGTAGCAGGCAGACATAATTGCAGGCCAACAAAAATATATTTTTGTGCTTTAGCAGCGCACACTCAAATTTGTTAAACTAATATGGCGAGTATTGATGTTATTTTTGTTTGCGTTTAGTTTTTCCTAGCAGCAATGTAACTTTATTTTGGTTTTGCTACTGCCAGTTGTAATTTTATTTATTATTTTTTGGCAATATTGATGCTGCAATTTGTAAATAAACATATGTAGGTATGTATGTAAGTACCAGCGTTTAAATATGCAGCACTAGCACCACCTCTCTTGTATATGACTATAAAATAAATATGAAAGTTTATCATTTTTGTATCACTTTGCTACTAAAATTGCAGTCATACATATTCGTATTAATATAAAAATTGCAACTCGTGTTTGCAATTTCTAGTAGCAGGCAGACATAATTGCAGGCCAACACAAATATATTTTTGTGCTTTAGCAGCGCACACTCAAATTTGTTAAACTAATATGGCGAGTATTGATGTTATTTATGTATATATGTATGTATATATGTATGTATGTATGTATGTATGTATGTATGTATGTATGTATGTATGTATGTATGTATGTATGTATGTATGTATGTATGTATGTATGTATGTATGTATGTATGTATGTATGTATGTATGTATGTATGTATGTATGTATGTATGTATGTATGTATGTATGTATGTATGTATGTATGTATGTATGTATGTATGTATGTATGTATGTATGTATGTATGTATGTATGTATGTATGTATGTATGTATGTATGTATGTATGTATGTATGTATGTATGTATGTATGTATGTATGTATGTATGTATGTATGTACATATGTATGTATGTCGATATTAATATGTATATTTATTATCATCCATATATCGATGATATTCGACCTATAATATCCTGTACTGATTGACATATTAATTGTTAAAATATAGTTTAAATATTCTCATAGTTTCTGTATGATATAATACAGAAAATACTACCTTGATATTTGTTTGTTTTTTTTTCCTTAATGTATTACATTTTAACAGTGTGATTTGAAAATTTGTAAAGTAAGCTCATTAGAATTCAACGAAAAATATTTTAATTATGTGTGTTTACCCTGTTTTATATAAGGTGATTATAAATTTATTAATTTCTACAACAAAAAATATTTAAAACTATCATTTGGTTATAAAAATAATAAAAACATCTAAAGAACGCTTTTAATTTGAGTTTTGTTTTATGGGGTAGCCATATTTTCAATAACATATACATATTTATTTAATTCATATGGAGGTTCCAAGCCCCCTAATAAAAGTCTGCTCATTTTTTCCCAATGTTCATAATGAAGTTAAAGTTTTTCGTCAAAATTAGAAGATTCTGACTCTAATAGTTTCTGAGAAAAACGATTTCTGCATTTAATTCATATGGGAGGTGCCACTATGTATATTTTACAAACTATTTTTTATGTTGCGAAAAATAATTATCCTTAATTAGAGACTGTTGTAACACTGGTATAACTGTTTATTCATAAAATAAAATATAAAAAAAAAACAATAAATAAATTTGCAGCTAGCAGTTGCAAAACAAAATTTAATTGCTGCTAGGAAAAACTCAGCGCAAATAAAAATATCATCAATACTAGCCATATTAGTTTAACAGATGTGAGTGTGCGCTGCTATAGCACAAAAATATATTTTTTTCTTGTACAAAAACAAGAGATTAATACTGTTCATTCGTGCTGCTAGAGATTGCAGTGTAACGTCGCAATTTTTCTAGTTAAACATAAAAACAGAACGGCAATATTTAGTAGCAATGTTTTTTAAATCTGAAAAAGTTTAAATATTTTTAGTATGACTAGTGATAAAAATGTGTATTTTGCGGCAAATGCTGACTAATATATTAGTAAAAGTATGTTATGAAGTAAAAATGTTATTACAACTTAATTTTTCATCAAAATGTTTTCTTTTCAAATTAACTTAAATTATATACTTATACCATTTGCATTCGCTTTTGCAAAAAAAAAAAAAAAAACAATTTATTATTCGCTTTCGCTAAACTGACATTCGCAACATCCCTGTTTTACAAAATTCGTATCTTTAAGAGCGCACAATAAACAAGTAAGAAAGTATAGTCGGGCTTGGCCGACTATATGATACCCTACACCAGTTATATTGTTTTGTCATTCCGTTTGTAACACATCGAAATTTTCATCTAAGACCCATAAAATTATATATATTCTGGATCCTTATTAAATTCTAAGACGATCAAGCTATGTTCGTCCGTCTGTCTGTCTGTTGAAAACACGATAGAGTCCAAATGGGCTGAAATTTTGCACAGACATTTTATATTGATGCAGTTTGTTTGGTATTGAAAATGGGCAATATCAGGCCACGAATTCGCCTAGCCCCCATATAAGATCCCCATCAGAAAATTACTTTAACGCTCATAACTGACAAAAAGAAGCATCTATAGCAATGAAATTCGACATGAACATATCTTATAGAAACCTAAATCGCTCTGTAAAATTTTATATGGATCGGTCCATAATTGACCCTACTCCCCATATAAGGTCCCCTTCAGAAAAAGACTTTAACGCTCATAACTGGCTTAAAGAATCATCTATAGCGATGAAATTCGACATGAGCATATTTTATAGAAAACTTAATATAAGGATCGGTCCATAATTGACCCTATCCCCCATATAAGGTCCCCTTCAGAAAATGACTTTAACGCTTATAACTGTCCAAAAGAAGCATCTATAGCGATGTAATTCGACGTGAACATTTCTTACAGGAACCTAAATCGCTTTGTATAATTTTATAAGGATAAGTTCATGATTGACCCTATGCCCATATAAGGTCCCCTTCAGAAAAAGACTTTAACGCTCATAAATGTCTAAAAAAAACATCTATAGCGATGAAATTCGACATGAACATATTTTATAGGAACCTTATTATCATTGTAAAATTTTATAATTGACCTTAGCCCCCATATAAGGTCTCCTTCAGAAAATTACCTTAACGCTCATAACTGCCTTAAGGAAGCATCTATAGCGACGAAATTCGACATGAACATATTTTATAGGAACCTTAATATCATTGTAAAATTTTATAAGGATCGGTTCATAATTGACCCTATCCCCCATATAAGCTACCCTTCAGAAAATGAGCAAATTTTCGCAAAAAATACACTATGTATTTTCATATTTTTTGGATCATTAGCGTTAAAAATTACTAATAATCCCAGCAAATACTTGGTAATGACTTTCAGTTGTAACCACTTACCTATTAACATAGTTTTATAGTCCTGTTTACATAGAAGTAGTCTAATAACGTCTTATTAATAATGTGATATATAACTACTTTTTAATTCATTTGTCATCTTCTTCGTGAAGCTATCGGAGCTGTATAAATTTGTTCATACAATTTAAATTGACTTATTTTTCTAATTACTTGTAAGCGATTGTGGTAAGTACTTGCACTAATAACAACACCATTTAGTCAAGTACAAAATCTCTGTGAATTTTTATTTAATTTTTCTATCAAAAACGCTATATATATGGTAAAAACGTATGAAAAAGTCTTTGAAATGTTTAGTGAAATCAATTTTAGTTACTCGTTAACTATTGGAGAATTATTTAAATCAATTAATTTTGTGTTTAATAATTCGATTTTTTTAAATAAAATACAAATGTTTTAATATTTTTGTTTTATGGAGTGTTAGAAAAATAAATAAAAAATGCCATAGAGGCAAAAAATATAGATGTGGTGATATTAAGAAGATACTAACATATGTATATGGTCGCCGAGGGGCCATCAGCGGCCAAATAGTACTTTTTCTCCTTTAAAAATGGCAAAAAAAAAACATAAATATATATATGAAAAGTGGCATTTTAATAAGTAATGAATAATTGAATCCTATTGTGTAATGGTTATTTAAAATATAATTTTTCATACAAAACAACATTATATTTGGACTTGAAAATTAAAATTTTAAGAAAATTTATAGAATGGTCGTTTTTTATATAAAAAAGGTAAAGGTATTAATTAAAAAAAAAAAAAAACAATATGAAAAATTATATATAAAAAACCTAAACTTTGATGCACAACCTAAAGGCCTACAAAAGGAAAATCAAAAAACTAATTATAGCGTTATATAGAACAAAGTCTTGGCTTTTAAGATACGCTATATTTTTTGCAAAAAAATAATTTTTAAATATTGACTTTTTGCCAAGTTTACTTAAAGGAGACCCGAATGTGCACTGTTTGGTATTAAAAATGGGCAGTATCGGACTTCGATTTTTACATAGCCCTCACACATATATTAATTATGAAGCAATCGTGGTAAAATTTTACACAAGGTTTATGTACACAGAAAAAAATAATACATAGCTGGAATGAATTTTGTAATAAATAGTATGAATCGAACATGACTTTTTTTCCCAAACCATTTTCATTCAGAATATTAAAAGTTCATAAAATGTATGAATTTCAACATGACAGAATTTTTTTTGGCTTTTACTTATTTTCTATGATATTCTTAAAAAATTGCAAAAAAAAGTCCATTATCTACAAATCTGTTTCCATATCTTGTAAATAGTGATCCTATATTAGCAAATTTTGTATGATAATTAAATTGAAATGTTGAAAAACAAAATCTGAAATAAGAAAACATCAGCAAACATAGTTAAACATCCATTCTTCATCAAATCCCGCAAATTACGTGCACATCCCATCGATTTCAATCTAAAAATCATAAAGAAATAAAAAATTTTCCAAAGAAAATTTCAAACATTTTTTAACAAATAGAAAAATAAAAATTAAATTTGAAATATTTTAAGTCAAGGCTTCTAGATTATGTTTGAAAAAATAAAAATGAAAAAATTCATACCATTTAGGAACTTATTCTTAAATATTATTAACTTTTGTCAATGAAAGCAGTTCATAATATTTATGCTGAAACTTTTTTCTGTGTACCAAGAAATTATGCTGTAAGAATGGTAATCATTGGGCCACAGTTAGCCCCCATCAGGGTTGGCAAAGTTGGCACAATTGTACTTTTTGGTACAATTCGATGCTTAAAAGTACAATGGTAGTACACCAATCACTCATCTGAGATTTTGTCAGCATCTCTGCTAAAAGTTGAAATTTTCGAAAAATTTAGCAGACTCTTCTAATACAATAAAACTATATATTTTAATTTTTGCTAATTGATATGAGTTCCTTTTTGTATAAAAAAATAATAAATTAGCAAAATTATAAAATTATTGTTTTTGAAAGTAGTATGAGTCCATTCAAATGTGAAAAAATCTAGTATTTCCGCAATATCTATTAAAGTTTTATGCAATATAAAAATTTTTATTGCATTTTAGACCAAATACATGTAAAATAGCTTTACACAGATCAGACTAATTTTCTATGGAAAATTTTATGCTGAATATCTTGGGAGCAGATATAACATCCCTCACGCACACTGATTGGAACATTTTAAAGAACTCCATCTAGAAACAGAGTTTCTGTACTTCGGATAAGGAGAGCTCAACAGGTACTATAGTGACCTAAGAGTATTTCTTAGGATTTGATGTATTATACATCCTCCTCTCAACCTAACCTATGTATAGCTTGAAATGTTTTTGTTTCGATTAAGGACACTCCCACTTTAATATTAATTTAGTAAAATAATTATGATTTGGTACAATTAGAAGCAAAAATGTACTATTTTTCACGCAATTTTGTAAAATTTTAAAATGTAATTTGCTATCCCTGGCCCCCATATAAATCCCTTAAGAAAATAACTTTAACCCTTTATAGTCCAAGAGCTGAAATCTTTTTGATTTTTGGGACATATAGAATTCGGTAAATAATAAAATACGTTTTACTCAGAAATTTAAAATTTTTTGTTATTAGCGTTTTATTAATGATTTTTTGATTGATTTTAAAATCGATTTTTATGATACAAGAAATTTTAAATTGTTTATTTTTTTTAATTAATAATAAATTTTCACAAAATTGTCTACAAAATCTTATAAAAACAACGAAACTTTTTTTCCCCTTTTATAAAATTTTTAAAAATCGAAATTATCTTACCAATTTAGCTTGAACACAAAATTTAACTTTTTATCAAAACTGAAAATTCAATTTAGCATAAGTGAATAGTTTTGCCTCATATCATGTTAAAATACATACATACAAAACAGTTAAGTGGAATCTCATGAATGTGCTTCACTAATTTGATTCGAAAATAAGTGCGTAGGACCTATTTTAGAGTCAATTTTTGGGTTTGTTACAGAAATGTTACACGCTATAAAGGCTTAAGTTCATGATTGGCTTCAAAAAGCCTGTATAAGAACGAAATTCTACACAAACAATTGTTATATGAATCAAAATCTCTCTACCAAATTTCATGTGGGTCAGTCCATAATTGACCGAACACCCCATATTACCTCTCTTACAACAAATCGGTTTACTGTAGTGAATCGTTCAAAAATTAATGTACTATAAGATTTAATAAAAATGATATGAAACTAATAACTCTTTCAAATTGTGTAAACCTCGGTACATAATTAATGGACTTATTCCGAAAATCTCCCTGATGTTCATATTAATATCAATATATCGACACCCTATTTTCAAAAAGTGCTAACTCAATCTTGGGCCAAAGTGAGTTTTTGATGGCAAATGATTCCTCAATACATTCTCCACGTCTGGTATAAATTTGGGATCAAAATATTAACTTTTGTGCTTTTTGTATCTGTTTTGTCTACTACACAAAGTAGAATATTTTTTTAAGATAAGAATAAGTGCTATCTCCCATAGTAATTTTACAACATTTTTTGAAAGATTAATTTTATTAAATATTTATCTCCGCTATTATAAAATATGACATACTGAACAGGAATCTGTTTAATAAATTGGAATTCAATATTTAGTTTCGGAAATATAGTCATTTTTATTTTACCAATAAATGTTTCAATTTTAAAATTTTCCTTTGAACAACATGTGCTAACTAAAGATAAATCCTTGAAAAACACAAAATGTATTAATTTGTATATAATTATAAATTGGTAAGATTATTATAAACATATTATGGAAAGAAAGTTATTAATTTGTTCAACATTATACAAATTAAACAGTTTTTTTCCTCTCCTGAAAACTAGACATTTTTGAATTAGCACTTTTTGAATATAGTGTCTCGATATGTGTAATTTTAAAAATTTTCGAACATGATTCTCTGATTTCGATGAAATTTGGTATACACATTTTTTGTATCAATACAAAATTAAAAGTTTTCCAAAATTTTCAAATTCGTTACGGTTTAGAGGTTGAAAATCCACATTTTTTCTCAAAGGCATAAAATTTAATATCGTATATTTTCTAAACTACTTTTCCGATTTTATAATTTTTGTATCTTCCATTTTTACTACACTGAAATATACAACATATACAAACAACAGAATGGGACGATGAGGGGATCTCTAGAAAGTTAACTTTTAGTAAAACAGTCCATATCATTTCTATACAAATTTAAAAATTTATACTTTTGTTCATTGATGAAAAAAAATAATTCAAACAAAAAATAAATAATGTGAATTAATTTACTAAAATTCAATTTTCTTGCGATCTCCTAATGAACCCATTCTAATTTTTTTGTGATATAATTGCCAAGCTACTCTTAAAATTGTTTAAACCTAGAAAACCCATAAAAACTAGACTAGAAATAATAATAATGTTAATATTTTTAAGAAAAAATAAAAGTCCCCAAAAATAGCGGAAAAATTACAAAAAAATACCCAAATTTTACGAAAATCCCCAAATCCCTCCCCACGAAAATCTGTCCCAAATAAAACTTAAAATCCCCAATTTGGGGACAAATCCCCACATCTGGCGTCACTGGTTGTGACCACGATTTTTTTTCTAATTCTGATCATAAATATGACCTGTAATACTATCTTGGTCATAGAGAGAATATGAGATAAAATGTAACCATGTATTAGCATATATAACTGTTTATGAATAACGTAAAAATTGGGACAAATTTGTTATTAGCACAATCTACCTTAAGATTTGAAAATATTAGTGCAATGGAAAAATAATGCACTATAGCTCGAAAACAATTAATGATACTCAAAAATATTTTTCAAGCTAAATGTAGGAAATTCAATTCTCTATAGAAATTATAATAACATTTAAATGCGTACGACGCATATTCAGTAATTTTTTGGAGAAAAACAAATTTTTGTAACCTTTGACCACCAATATCTCGCAAAGCGCACAAGATATTTTCGGGGACTTTCAATTCCTTACTAATTATGCTAATTTTTATTTAGCTATATGAAATTCCCCAAATTGCTCATTGTTCAAGAACACATTATATGTGTTATTTTGTTTATCCAAACTGTATGTTTGTTTCTCATCTCAATTTGTTTATTGTTAAAATTTTATTACCTACAAATATTATAATGTTTTTTGCTGGTACGTTTAAATATTTAATGACGTACCTACTTATTTACACTCAAATAGAGGTCAGTATTATTCTATACTCAATGCAAATGTACATAAACCTTTCTCATGTTCTTTAGTCTATCCGTTACAAATATTTTGTAACGGATAGACTTATTCGTCATCGTTGTATAGTAAGTCAATAATTGTATAAAACACTATCTATCTATCTATCTATCTATCTATCTATCTATCTATCTATCTATCTATCTACTATCTATCTATCTATCTATCTATCTATCTCTACTATCTATCTATCTATCTCTACATCTATCTATCTATCTATCACTATCTATCTATCTATCTATCTATCTATCTATCTCATCTATCTATCTATCTATATCTATCTATCTATCTCTCTCTATCTATCTATCTATCTATCTATCTATCTATCTATCTATCTATCTATCTATCTATCTATCTATCTATCTATCTATCTATCTATCTATCTATCTATCTATCTATCTATCTATCTATCTATCTATCTATCTATCTATCTATCTATCTATCTATCTATCTATCTATCTATCTATCTATCTATCTATCTATCTATCTACTATCTATCTATCTATCTATCTATCATCTATCTATCTATCTATCTATCTATCTATCTCTATCTATCTATCTATCTATCTATCTATCTATCTATCTATCTATCTATCTATCTACTATCTATCATCTATCTATCTATCTATCTATCTATCTATCTATCTATCTATCTATCTATCTATCTATCTATCTATCTATCTATCTATCTATCTATCTCTATCTCTACTATCTATCTATCTATCTATCTATCTCTATCTTATCTATCTATCTATCTATCTATCTATCTATCTATCTATCTATCTATCTATCTATCTATCTATCTTCTATCTATCTATCTATCTATCTATCTATCTATTCTATCTATCTATCTATCTACCTATCTATCGATATATATATGTATATATATATATCTATCTATCTATATCTATCTATCTATATATATATATATATATATATGTATATATATATATAAAATTCTAACGTTACTGACTGACTGACTGGCTGATTCATCATCGCACAGCCTAAACGGTTTAAGCTAAAGAGCTGAAATTTGGACAGGAGTTGATCTCCCAACAAATAGATCCACTAAGACGGGATTTTTGGAAATTCGAATGTTTAGGGGGGTAAAAAGGGCAAACTCGGTAACCTCATATCTCCTAAATTATAAAATATACAAAAACAGTTTAAAGCTTATCGTCGTTCATTTAAAAGATAAGCGGACAGGTGTCTGGTACTTTTTTCAAATTCGGCTCCTTTAGGGAATAAAAGGGTAAAAACTGTATTTTGGTACTTTTTTTGCACCCCATGTATCTTTTAAACCAGGGAACATTAAAAAAATATTTTTGGCTCCTTTATAACTTGACGAAAAAATAAAAATATGAATTTAGTACTTCTTGGATATTCGGACGTTTAAGGGGTGAAAATTGTACCTATTTTTGGTACTTTTTTCATAGAACATTGTACCAAAAGGGGTAAAAGTGGGAAATTTGATTTTATTCAAACACAATGATCCAATTTATATACAATTTTTAGATTTAGAAACACTAAATATGCTAATGGGGTGTTATTTAAAACACCGGTATCAAGTGATATTTTTTGGTACTTTTTCATTCTCCAACTGGTACTGTTTGAGTTTTCTATGATATTGAAATCGAAACATGAAATTAATAATACACAGGTACTTTTTTGAATTTTCTTTAAAATTAAACCTAGAAACATGAAATTAAGCATGTAGAGCCCGGAGTAAATGAGAATCTATAAAAGGGGACTTATTGGTACTTTATCGTACTTCGACTGGTACTTTTTTGAGTTTTCTATTAAATTGAACTTAGTAACATGTAATTAAGCACGTGGAGCCCGGAGTAAAGTGAGAACCTTTAAAAGGGGTCTTATTGGTTCTTCAAAAGGTACTTTTTGAATTTTCTATAATATTGAACCTAGAAACATAAAATTAATCTTGCAGAGCCCGGAGGAAGGACATATAAAAGGAAACTTTTTCGTTCTTCAAAAGGTACTTTTTGTGTTTTTTATTATATTGATCCTAGAAACATAAAATCAAGCATGTGGAGCCCGGAGTAAGTGAGAACATATAAAAGGGGACTTATTGGTACTTTACAGGCCTGCCAGATTTGCCGATTTATCGGCATTTTGCCGATATTTTACCTTCAAAATAGTAAAGTGCCGATTTCCCTATTTTTGCTTCAAAAATGCCGATTTTTTACCCAATCGAACAAATTAACGAATTTATTATAACTTTACATAAGCAAAAATTACATGGAGCTTTTAAAACAATTGGGAAAGGAAAATTTGCAGTACGGTAGAACACAATTTGCTCCATCACCAATGTCAATTGGATCGATTATGAAAAGGAAACACAATTTATGTATGAAAATCCTGAATAGGTTCTAAAAGTCTGATCTAAGGGTGCTAAAATTTTAAAATTTTTAAGAAAATAAATTTACACATTTTTGTGGAAAAGTTAAAAAATCTGGAGAAAATTTCCCATTATAAAAATGTACTCAGCAAAATCTTTACCTATCCGATTTTTGTTCGACGATAACCTATAACAAATGTGATAACCCCACTTTCCTGGATTTAAAATCGGCTTTGCAGTAATTTTCTGTGTTTGTTAGTCTATTCTATACCAGTTTTATGTTGACCGGGTGCTCTGTAACTGGATCAACTACATGCTAAGGAACAGATGGATAAGCTGCGAGATGTACGATATAACTATCAGGAAAAAGGTATTTCGCGGTATACCACAGGGTGGCATTTTGTCACCTTTACTCTGGGTCACCACGATTAATAGCCTCCTAAGGACCCTAACCGAGAAAGGACTTAGACCTGTCTGCTATGCAGACGATGTCGTAATACTTTTAAAGGGAAAGGATCCAAATTACTTGTGTAGAAGAGCTG
Source organism: Lucilia sericata (assembly GCF_015586225.1). Taxonomy (NCBI): domain Eukaryota; kingdom Metazoa; phylum Arthropoda; class Insecta; order Diptera; family Calliphoridae; genus Lucilia; species Lucilia sericata. The sequence continues at coordinate 62,697 of NW_023995852.1, forward strand.
AGGAGGCTCTGAATACGGCCTTGAGCTGGGCTCAACCGAGAGGCCTCAATGTTAACCCGGCGAAGACGGAAATCTGTCTTTTCACAAGAAAGACAAAAATTTCTACATATACTGAACCTTGCTTCTTGGGCAAGAAGATACCGGTGACAGACAAAGTTAAGTACTTAGGTGTAATACTTGACCGGAAATTAAAATGGAGACACCACATAGAGGATAGGATCAACAAGGCACATCGGTGCTGGGCGATATGTAGGAGAACCATAGGCATGAAATGGGGTCTTAGTCCTACTATGACAAATTGGCTTTATAAAAGTGTAATTAGACCAATTCTAGCTTATGCTTCAATAATCTGGTGGACTGCTATGGACAAAAAGTGTAATATCAAACTACTACAGGGAGTTCAGCGTACATGCTGCTTGGGTATAAGTGGTGCCATGTGTACTACTTCAACCAAGGCTCTGGAAACGTTGCTAGATATTCCACCCATTGAAACATATATAAGATATGAGGCGGCGCTTACAGCCGAACGGCTCTTTACTTTAGGCGAACTGGCCAAAAACAGTTATAGGACACGTCATCAATGTATACTGGACACATTGGAAGGTTATACACATTCATCGGACGTGCCTGATCGCATACCAGACACTGAATATGTCGGAAACTTTGAAACGCTAATCCCAGATAGAATGTCTTGGTCAAGCGGAACATTAGAGCAAATACCAGTAGGAATCCGTTGCTACACGGATGGCTCTAAATTAGGGGACAAAGTGGGTATGGGGTTCTATATTGAAGACCCAGAAACAGAAATATACCACCGTTTACCTAATCATAACACAAGCTTCCAGGCAGAAGTACGAGCAATAACGGAATGTGTAAATTGGATTAGAATAAATATGGCGCCCACAGGGCTTAATATATTTACCGACAGCCAGAAGGCAATTTGTGCGATATCAGGTGATAGAATTAAATCTAAGACCGTATTGGATTGTAAGAAAGCTTTAACTGAATACTTTCCCAGAGGTAAGGTTCACATCATATGGGTACCAGGCCACTCGGGAGTAATCGGCAACGAAAGGGCGAATGTAATAGCTTTAAAGGGAAGGGAGCTCGAAGTAGTTAACCTGACAAACGCAAAACCATTCGACGCAACAAAAGCTGAATTAAAAATATGGATGAGAGAATCCCATAAGGCCTCTTGGAATAATGAAACGGTGGGTAGAACCACAAAGATTCTATGGGGTGACCCTGATGAGAGCAAGACGAGAAATCTTCTCAAAATGAGCAAGTCTGAGGTTAGTATGATGGTACGTATTCTCAGTGGACACACAGGATTACGAGCACATCTATACAAAATTGGACGTGCGAATTCAGACGAATGTAGAGCATGTGGAGAGGACAGTGAAACTCTGGAGCACTTTCTTTGCCATTGTCAGGCATTCGTCGAAGTTAGATCCAAGTATCTTGCAAGTGATGTTATTCCGGAAATAACATTCTTAACCAACACCGATTGGAAGATTCTTAGGAATTACGTCCAGGAAACTGAGTTTTTTTCTTGAATTGGAGCGCACAACAGGCCCGATAGTGGCCTAGGTGTATTTCTTCGGATTTGATGTAGTATACATCCTCCTATAAACCTAACCTAACCTAACCTAGTCTATTCTATTTGATCGTGCAATTTGGAATGGTTTTAACAAAAATTTAAAAACAATATTTTTTCAAACAAGTAAGAGTGTTATATTCGGCTATGCCGAATCTTATATACCCACCATCAAGCCTCGTTTGACTCGAATGAAACTTACTTATATCTAATTTCATCTATATACTTCTTAGGCCAGTTATAAGCGTTAAAGTAATTTTCTGAAGGGGACCTTAAATAGGGGAGTAGGGTCAATTATGGGTCGATCCTCATAAACTTTTGTAGATAGAATTTGGTTCGTATCAAATTTATTTGTGTCGAATTTTATCGCTACACTCGTATTTTTAAGTCATTAATGAGCGTTGCAGTCATTTCCTGAAGGGGACCTTATATGGGGGGTAGGGTCAATCATGGACCGATCCTTATAAAATTTTTTAGATAGATTTTTGACTCGTATGAAACTTACTTATATCGAATTTCATCTATATAGTAGTATTTTTAAGCCAGTATTGAGCGTTAAAGTCATTTTCTGAAGGGGACCTTATATGAGGGGGGGGGTTAGGTTCAATTATGGACCGATCCTCATAAAATTTTGCATAGTGATTTTGGATAACAAGAAACTTACTTGTGTCGAATTTCATCGCTATATTCGTATTTTTAAACAAGTTATGGCTGTTAAAGCTGCTTTTCGAGGGGCCACTTGTATGGGGGCTATCCGAAAACGTGGACCGATGTTGCCCATTTTCAATACCAAACAAACCTTACCTATAAGAAATACTTATGTGAAATTTCAACCCTCTAGCTCTTTCCATTCGGACTCTATCGTGCTTTCAACAGACAGACGGACGGACGGACAGACGGACAGACATGGCTAGATCGTCTTAGAATTTAATGAGGACCCAGAATATATATACTTTTGTGGGTCTATGACCAATATTTCGATGTGTTACAAACGGAATGACAAAATCAATATACCCCCCATCTTTTTTGATGGTGGGTATAAAAATTGATTTATTCGGCGGAATAATTTTTAAACCAACGTTTGATATTTGACTTACAGTTGGAGCAGTATCAGAAACAATACCATCCTTTACTTTGATGGGAGTTTGTGATTGATTTACCGAATCACTAATAGGTTTCGGAGCAGTAGCACAGTTATTGGAAAAAGTTATTGATGTACTTGGTGTGATTGAGTCGGAATCATCAACATTGGAAGTAGGACCAGGACTCTGGGAAAATTTGTTTTTGTTTCTAGACGATTTACGGCGTTTAGGCGAAGATTGTGGTGGGGAATTAAGACAATTCAATTGTTTAAATTCCTCAAATAGGTTTCCATAGGCAGATACTTCATTAGATAATGCAGATAACTTATTTTGAATATTTAAAAACGTATTTTTAGTGCCTTGAAAAAAGCGATAATATTCAACATCAATTTTCTGACAGGCATTGCAGCACCAGTGTAAACCTTTAGTTTTACAGACAGCTTCAGCAACTAAACCGGACAATCCACTGCACTTGAAATGACACATTCCATGACAAAGCCAACAAACCAACATTCTCTCATCAACACATGATAGAGTGCAGTTTTTGTTGAGACATTTAAATTGATCACTCATGATAATTTCTTTAAGTGCATGTCGATAATGCCGTTTATTATTAAGAAATACAACACTTACGATAGATGACTTGGTAGCACTGATCAGAAATTGACAGATGATATTCAGCTGATATGACTTTTGTTTACGAGTCAATGTTTGTTTACGATCAAAATTGTTTAAGTTGAGTGAAATTTTAATGATAATTAAGAATGTTTGTGTATATGTTCGCAAAAAAATAAACTTCGAAGATTTTTTGATGAAAATTAAGTAAATAGAAATTATTTTCAGTCACCAGTATGGCTTGCAACAGTTCGTAATTTTATTACAAAATAAATAAATGCACATTAAATATTCAAACTTGTTGTTTGACCGGAATAAAAATAAAAACAATAGGACTGATGTTTAAGAACGTGCGTTCGTAACGAAATCGATTTATCGACTGTACTGGGTTATTATATTATTGAATTTAGGAACATGAAATTAAGTATGTAGACCCCGGAGTAAATAAGAACATATAAAATGAAACCTTTTGGTACTCTTTCGTTCTTCAACTGGTACTTTTTGAGTTTTCTATTTTAATGATCCTAGACACATAAAACTAAGCCGCCAGGGACTTGATTGAATGAAAATTTAAAATGGAGTATTTTCTGATACTTTTTCGTTCTTTAACTGGTACTTTTTGAATTTTCTATAATGTTGAACTTATTAACATGAAAGTAAATTAAAGAGGTCTTTTGGTACTTTTTCGTACTTCAAGTGGTACTTTTTGAGTTTTCTAAAATATTGAATATATAATCATAAAATTAAACACTCAGTGTCCTGATTGAACGAAGATTTAAGAAGGAGACTTTCTGGTCCTAATACTTTTCGAATTTTCTATAATATTGAACCTAAAACATAAAATTGGATACGCAGCTTCCTGATTGTATAAAAATCTGTATGAGAGGAATTTCTGGTTGAAAATTAAACATGCATTATCCTGATTAAATTAAAATCTATAACAAGTCATTGTCTGGTACTTTTTCGTTCTTCAACTGCTTTTTGATTTGTTTGAAAGTACAGTTGACTCAAAAGCCACATTGTCGAATACTTTGAAGTTTCATTACTTGAAATCGTTGTTAAAAGATGATGCTGCTTGGCTAATTCAACATATCCCAGTTACAGACGCTGCATATACATACATTGTCAATTCCTTTATTGAAGACTTTATGTCTTTGCCTTCCGTATCAACGGGAAATAGTACTACGCTAAGGAAGATTTCAGACGAAGCTAATGAAATAATACGAAGTCCGTATGCTATTGGTAAGGTTGAACGATATTGCTGGCTCATTTACTTGTTGCTTAACAAAGTAGACTCCGAATCGAAAAGTTGTTGGATTTATAGTAGCCGTAATAATCCATGCCCTAATATTGCGGACTTTCTTGGTTTTTTGGACAACAGGTGTGAAGAATTGGAACTTTGTCAACGTAAGTCGACTTCCCAGATCAAGCAAATTCATTCTAATAAATCCAATGGTAACAATACCAAATGTCTGATGAGTACGAATGCAAAATACAAACCTTGTTCGAAATGTAAATCTTCTTAATACACGCCCATCATTTCTTCAAATGAATCTCAATGAGCGACGTAATTTTGTAAAAGAATCTTCATTATGCTTTAATTGTCTCAGATCTGGTCAAAGTGTTTTAAACTGTCAGTCCAAGACCAAATGTAAGGATTGTCACCGACGTCACCATTCTTTGCTACACGTGTCTACTTCTGTCCCATATATTGAGCCAATGGTGGAACCTCCTGTAGAATCGTCATCGGAACAACCACCAAGTGCCTCATCTTGCCCCGCTGTCTCTACTTGGTATGTTGAATCCCACTTTCAATCAACTCAATCTCGTTCCATGGATGGTAAATATGTGGTTCAACTGCCATTTGAAATAGAAATACGCTGAATGGAGAATTATCCCGATTTTATGCAGAAGAAAGACGACTTCAACGAAATGAAAATCTTCGGAAACAGTATACTTCGTTCAAGCGAGAGTATGAACAGCTAGGTCATATGCGTCAAATTATTCCAAGCGAAATAAAGATCAGCGACGGTAGACTCTACTATCATCCCGTTCTAGGAGAAAAATTGCGTGTTGTCTTTGATGGGACTTTTCAAGACTCAAATGGAATCTCACTTAATAACACTTCACATATCGGACCCAGGATTCAAAGAGATTTGTTCTCAGTGTGTCTCCGATTTCGTTTTCATCGTTATGTTTTCTCCGACGATATAGTAAAGATGTTCCGGCAAATATGGATTTCAGAGAAACATAAAAACTATCAACGAATTGTTTGGAGAGAATCGCCCCAAGAAGAGGTAAAACACTACCAGCTATGTACGGTGACATATGGCACCGCTAACGCTCCTTTCCTCTCTGTACGTGTTGTACATGTAAAAACAGGTAAAAGTTCGTCAATGCCGAATCGCTACGGACCGAGCTTTAATGTTTTGAAACAAATCCTTTTTTCGAATGTATCATACTACTAAAATGTTTTAATCATTAATTGAGAATAAATTTAATTTCTGAAAGAGAATTTATATAGAGGATAGAGTCAACTATGAACGAACCACATAAAATTCTGAAATATTATCTTATGAAACTTGAATATGAAGAATTTCATCGCTATACATGACTTTTAAGCAAGTTATTTATTCACGCTTGGATATAATATAAACCGATTCTTATGAAATTTGATAGAGATATGGAAAATGCTATAAAACTTATTAAGGTTGAATTTTATTGCTATACTGGTATAGCTAGTTATGAGTGTTAAAGCAAATATGATTCGATCCTCACAAAATTATGTAGGGAAATTTATGTTACTATTAAACTTGCTTTTGTCGATTTTCATTGCGACACAGAGAAAACAGATTCGTTGCCACAACCGAATTTGTTGCCAATCGAATTAGGTCTGTCCTACGAACTATCAAGTACATCGATTGTAGTTGCCGAATATCTCTTTTCCTACCACATGTTTTTAGAACTCATATAGGTTTTTATAACCGAATTTTCGATTATAGTAAGTGTAATTTTAGTATAAATATGGTACTCGTAACTACATATTTAAAAAAATAATTCGGTTGCAAGCACCGAAACTATCATTACTAGAGACCAATTAAAATTTTTCAATTATTTGCATATATTTTTTATTTATTATTAAGAAATTCCACTAAATACATTTGTAAATGTATTGCAATTGCAAAATTTACATATCACTTGCATAAAATGTTTGAGGGCATCGAAATTCAATACAGATTTCAAAACAAAATTGATCTTGCTAATGGCTACTTCTTTTATTTTTTGGAAATTAAATTTTCTTAGTTTTAGCGAATTGCGGACAGGCTCCAAGACATTATGTAAGAAAGTTGTTGCACAGATATGATTTAAAGATGTATGTAAAGTCTCATAGTTTTCTGAAAATAGAAGAATGATTTTTCTTCTATATTTCGCTCACAGGAACCGTTTTTATTTACTGTACATACTTACAATTGCATATCTCTAAACGACTGCGCTAAATTGTGTTTATTTATTTATTAACTTAATATTTACCGATAAAACGTTTTTCATACAAAAATTTTTATTTTTTATTTGTTTGTTATGTTTTAGAACAAAATTTTTTAAATGTCACGAAAAATTTACCAATTGTATATTAAAGTCGGTTGGAAATACCGAATTAAAATTTATTGTAATCAATATCGCTTTTTTCGATCGGAAACACCGAATTAATAATTGTTCTAGTAAAGATAATCGAACATTCTATACTGTATATGGAAATATGTGAGTATAGTAACTAAAACATTACTTTTGGCTTAAATATCTTGATCTGAACAATTTTATGGTTACCAGTAAATATATTTTGAATTGTAGCAAATAATAGTGAATTTAATTCGGTTGTACTTACTAAAATAATAAATACACACAGAAAAAACATCGATCGGAAATCGGGTATAGTAACAAATAATTAGTTTATGTAAACGAATATTAATTGTAATTATTAAAAGTCTATAAATTCAACTAATTCTTTATAATAAGAACTGAAAATACATAACTATAATCGAACTGAGGTTTATATAACCATTAATTTATTTAGTAGAACCAATTTGAGCTTTTCAAACTTTTATTTTACTATTTCGTGAAGCACAATCAAATTTAAATTTACAATTATTCACTATAATTGGAAATATCAGTCCTTGCAATCAAAAATTTGGTTATATTAATATATTTAAGGCAATAAGTAAGATTTGTTATTGTCTCCCTATATTTCTATCATCAGTATAATAAATTCGATTATAGTAAATACAATAAAGCTTAATTCGGTATTTGCAACGGAAAAATTATAAATTTCGAGTATATTGATTATAATTAAGCTTTATTCGGCACTTCCAACTGAATACAATAAAAAATTGTTTTTTATTTCTTGACATATGTATAACAAATTTAGTTCTAAAATAAAATCTCAAGAAAACAAACATATTTTTATACAATTTTAAAATTATTATTTCAAAAACAAGTAAGAGTGTTATATTCGGCTATGCCGAATCTTATATACCCACCATCAAGCCTCGTTTGACTCGAATGAAACTTACTTATATCTAATTTCATCTATATACTTTTAGGCCAGTTATAAGCGTTAAAGTAATTTTCTGAAGGGGACCTTAAATAGGGGAGTAGGGTCAATTATGGGTCGATCCTCATAAACTTTTGTAGATAGAATTTGGTTCGTATCAAATTTATTTGTGTCGAATTTTATCGCTACACTCGTATTTTTAAGTCATTAATGAGCGTTGCAGTCATTTCCTGAAGGGGACCTTATATGGGGGGTAGGGTCAATCATGGACCGATCCTTATAAAATTTTTTAGATAGATTTTGACTCGTATGAAACTTACTTATATCGAATTTCATCTATATACTAGTATTTTTAAGCCAGTATTGAGCGTTAAAGTCATTTTCTGAAGGGGACCTTATATGAGGGGGGGGGGTAGGTTCAATTATGGACCGATCCTCATAAAATTTGCATAGTGATTTTGGATAACAAGAAACTTACTTGTGTCGAATTTCATCGCTATATTCGTATTTTTAAACAAGTTATGGCTGTTAAAGCTGCTTTCGAGGGGCCACTTGTATGGGGGCTATCCGAAAATGTGGACCGATATTGCCCATTTTCAATACCAAACAAACCTTACCTATAAGAAATACTTATGTGAAATTTCAACCCTCTAGCTCTTTCCATTCGGACTCTATCGTGCTTTCAACAGACAGACAGACAGACAGACGGACGGACGGACAGACATGGCTAGATCGTCTTAGAATTAATGAGGACCCCAGAATATATACTTTTGTGGTCTATGACCAATATTTCGATGTGTTACAAACGGAATGACAAAATCCAATATACCCCCCATCTTTTTTGATGGTGGGGTATAATAATTTACATGTAAATAGAAATACATTAAGTGGAAACGTACTACATATCTAATAATTGTCAAAGTAAGTTAATGTAAGCTGATTCCTTAACAAAATATATCCAACAGGGATGGCAAATTGGTACGATGGTACTTTTTTTGATACTATTGATGTTCAAAAGTACCGTGATACTCCCGAGTCTTATTTGATACTCTCAGGCTAATATCTCAACCTCCGGTTATCGTTTAACAGGTGGATATACTGCCGGTTTAAATAATTTTTGTATGTAAAATGTCAATTTATCGTTATGATTAAAACATAATCAGACAATGAGAAAATGGGGGTCAAGTATATTTAAAAGTTCAAATTTGAAATTCTAAGAATGTTTTGAAATCTAGTTTTAAAAGCCACTTTTTAGAAGTATGTTTTGCAAATAACCAATGCAGCTCATTTCGAATTTTTATCTTGATTGACATTATATGAATATTAATCTAATTAAATTCCATTGTTAATATTATATGAAAAAATTACCAAAAATTTCAATTTTGAAAAAATATTTAACTTTAAAACTAATTTTCCAAATGATAGAAGCTCAATTTCTATCTAATATAAAACGATATGTTTTGAAATTAAGAATTCAACCATATATAATAAGAGAAATTTTTGGTGAAAATTATTTGGACTTTAAAGCAAATTACTTTTTCATGTCATGGATGGTCTTATGTATGGTCTCATGTGTAGAATTTGATATGACTATTGATTTTTTAACAAATGAACACCTATGTACATCGAATTTTAATTTAATAACACATATGTATTAGAGTTCATTCTAAGATACCATTTCTCAAAAATTTTGTCCTGACGTCAATATTTGGTGAGCTGGATCAAAGGATAAAAGGTCCTTTTTAGGGTTTTTATGTTATTTTTTTCACATTTTGACAAATAAACCATATGCAAATTTAGTATCATATGAAAGGTCCTTGGGAGACGATTTCAATGACATACACAAATTTGTATACAACACCAAAATGATTACAAATGTCGTAATTTTTCGGGAAAATTTTAAGTTTTTCATATTTTTACATAGAAATATAATGTAATTAATTGAATTAATATAATTATAAACCTCACCTCACCTAAATTTCACCGAAATGTTTTTTTCTGTTTTCGAAATTCTTTATATTTTGTATTTTATCTTAATATTTTAAACTCTATTTTGTCCCAGGTATTCTGTTAGCTATATTTATCTAACATACTTAATATGTACATCAGCATACGCGTAATTTCATTAGCTTTACAATGGTATATAACACTTCTATTATCTATCAATCAAATTTTTCAGTTTAACTATTTACCAATGTCGGTTTTTTCTAAATGTTGATTTTTTCGATTATCGAATAAACCTTTTTTAACTTTTTAAAAGCCGGTTTCGAATACTTTTATTTGCTTTGTATTCAAAGATTACTTCAATTAAATTTTGAAATAAATAATAATACCTGTCTAAATTTTAAAATATTCGAGTCAAGAAACTAGAGTATATTTTTCTAAAGCACCTTTAATTAAACTTTTTTGATTTTCCTAATAATTTAAAAAATTATTTGTAAAATTGATTAGAATAACTGTTGGATAAAATTTTATCAATCTTAAGATTATATTCCAATTACAATAATTAATTTGGCGCTGAAATATTATAGCAGTGTTGGAATGCCTATGAAAATTTACTAAACAGGGACTTTAGAATAAACTAGGATTATGATCCTTCCCAATTTTTTACATTAAAGAAATAATGTTTATTTTAAAAAATCAGTTCGGGTCATAATTTTTTTTCAAATTAAACTAGATGTTTTTATGTATAATAAAAATCCGTTTTCTCTGAATTTGAAAAATATCAACCGGTTTTTTTCAAATGTCAACTATTCGAACTACTCGAAAACTGGTTTTTGGAAAATGTCGAATAATCGATCACCCTACGGTAAATACCTTTTCTACTTCTGTTGTTAATTATTAAAAAATGTCTAAATATGTGAAGGTGTATTTAAAAAATTAACAACTTTCAGCAAAAAAAAATATTTTAGTACTCTAAGATCCAAAAAAGTACCCTCTGAAATATTTTTTGATACTGAAACAAAATCTCATTTTCCATCCCTGATATCCAACTAAATAATTTTTATTTTTGTTAGAGAATTATGAAAATGTGTGGAAAAATTTTCTCCCTCATTTGTAATTATTTGTAATTATGAGGTAACTAGCGATTCCCGAGATCGATACTTATTTACGGAACACAATTTTATTGTATTTTTAATTTACAGAAACCGCAGCTAAATACTTTTATGTGAAACATCCAAGTAGTAGCTGCTGATTGACACAAGCTGATGCCGAAATATGTATTTGACGCTGACGGTATGCTACCAATAAAGTCGCTTATTTTTTCATTGGACCATGAATGGAATTTAACATATTGTAATTTTTTGTCATTATTTAGGTGAAATCAAACAGATTAATGTTGTAATGTAAGAAAATCTGATTTAGTTAAAGAAAAATTGTATTTTATAATTTTATTTGTTTTCAGATTAATGATGTTCAATTGCGTGGTGCACCTATTTCCCTACTTATTGTTAGCTGTACTGCCTATCAAACACAGTATACCAGAAGTCGATTTAAGAGGGATTCAAATCGAGCAATTAATAACAAAATTGTGTAAAAAAAATATTTACAAATAAATAAATAAAATATAAATTGAAAACAATATGATCATATGTATATTTTAATTTGTTCCTAATATTAATAGTCTCGGTCTCCACAACCGAATTGTTTTTTAAAATCAGTAGTTGCGCCCACTAAAAATTCACTGACTACAATCGAAAATTCGGTAATAACGACTAACCTATGTTCTAAAAATACAGTGTAGGCAACAAAATATTCGGTAATTGCTATCGATTCATGTGATAGTACACGTAACCGACCAAATTCGATTGGAAACAAATTCGGTTGTGACAACGAATCTGTTTTCTCTGTGTAAAATTAAAAATAAATACAAATTGGTTACATAAACAAGTTGATAGTTGTGAAATCCTTATTTTGGTTACAGTTGTGTTTTTCAGTTCGAATTATAAAAAATCTCTAGAAATTATAGTTTTTTAATAACTACAACCAATATTCTTGCATTGCTAATGATATTTATAAGGGTAACCGATTTCCGATCGATTTTTTCTGTGTGTATAGTTTTTTGCTGAAGGGAACCTTTTATGTAGGTAGGATCAAAGTCCAGGTGCATAAAGCTAACTCATACCAAATTTTAGCATTTTTCTGCCTAATTAACATTTTTATACCCACCATTAAAAAAGTTGGGGGGTATATTGATTTTGTCATTCCGTTTGTAACAAATCGAAATATTTATCATAGACCCACAAAAGAATATATATTCTAGATCCTTATTAAATTCAGAGACGATGTAGCCATGTCTGTCAGTCCGTCCGTCTGTCTGTTGTAAGCACGATAGGGTTCGAACGAAAAGAGATAGAGAGTTGAAATTTTACACAAATATTCCCTATAAGTAAGGTTTGTTTGATATTGAAAACAGTTCTTGCAGTCATAACTCTTTTAGAAATTCAAGTATAGCGATGAAATTCGACATAGGCAAGTTTTATACAAACCAAAATCTTTTCACAAAATTTTATGATAATCGGACCATAATTGAACCTACTCCCCATATAAGCCCTCTTCAGAAACGCATATTACTCACTTTAAAAGAAGATTACAGTGATGAAACTTTTGTGAGGATCGGTCCATAATTGCCCCTACCTCCAGGGTTGTGAAAAATGGATATTTGAAAAAAAATAGAAAATAATCATATAATATAAAAATACAAAACAGATCATATTCTATTTCTTTGAAATAAAAAATATAAATAACTATTTTCAAAATATTTTACTCAAATAAAATAATGCTAAGTTTCCACTGAGGCGTTTTGAGCAAATCTAGTTGATTTGGGCAAAACTAGTTGAAATCATGTAGATTTCCCATACATTTTTGACACATCCAAATCTAGTTAATCTACTAGATTTGATCTAAAACATGTCGAAAATGTATTTTTTCGAACAAGATTTACTTATGCAACACTGCTTTGTGTCTCCGAAAAAAATACAACTTTTGGATACCACTCAAAGTGAATGTTTTTATCGAAAAAATTACATTTAATTTCGAAATAAAAATATTTTGGCACGTTATTTTTTAAAATAAAATACAATGCCAAAAACGAAAAAAAAAGAAATAAAAAAGAAGAAAATATGGTCTTTAAAAGAAGAGTCGCTACTGTGCGAAATATGGGCAGCAAAAATTGATATGTTGAGAGGCGCTAGGAAAAATTCCCATATTTTTGAGGAGATGCGTCTAGAACTGGTGTCATTAGGAGGAATACAAGTCACACCGGAAGAAATTAAAACCAAAATTCATAATTTAACAAATAGATACAGGTTTGTTTCATACAAATTTTAAATTTGTATACTCTACACCGCAAGACTAGACTATAGACTAGACTATAGACTAGACTAGACTATAGACTTGACTATAGACTAGACTATAAACTAGACTATAGACGAGACTGTAAACTAGACTATAGACACATTATTTAATAGGCTACACTATTTGTATGAAATACTGTATATCGGTGAAAAGTAACGGTATGACTTGATAGACTATACTTTTGTATTTATTAAATACTTAACAGAAAGGAAAAAAATGCTGTAGGTCCATCCGGTGGTTCCCCGTCGACTTGGAACTTATACCCACAAGTTCATTCAATTTTGGGACCTTTCAAAATTAATAATTTGGAGACGGTTGTAGAGGAAAGTATCACAGGTAAGTTTTATAATATGATTAGCAAACCCTAATAAAGTTGGACGATCCTCATTATACCCAGCAAAATATTTGCTTACAAATTCACTAGAAAAATCACCAGAATTCATCGAGTAAAGTGCTTACAATTCTACTAGAAAAAGTACTTATTTTTGTTTGAGATGTTCCAAAAGTAAGTCAATATTATTTGGTTGGAAATAAGTTGTTTTTTTAGCAGAGTTATTTATAGAATATTTATGAAAAAATAAAAATAAAAAGTCGACACAGACTGGGGTTGAACTCAATACCTTCCGTCTGCCAGTTGGATGCTCCACTCACTACACCACTGCTTAGCTGTTTTATTGTGCGTCAAATAATAGTTTTCACACAAATACAATTTTATTTTCTGTTTGTCTAAAAATAGATATTTGATATCGTGTGCACAAAAAAAGGAAAAAAAAAGAAAAAGTAACTGTTTTATGTTTGTTTGTTTCTTTATTTTGATTTTTTTTAGACTTTACATACATAGTAAGTCATTAATAAAGTACTTAATGGTAATCATTGTAAGCAATGATTTTGCTGGGTAGTTTTTATATAGAAGCATCCTCCAAAAATTTATTTAAATATACTCATATTATTAGGGTATCATATGGTCGGGCTTGCTGAATCTATTCTGTCATATTTATTAATTTATTAATGAATTTCTATGTTTATATATGTATTTATATTTTCAGATAGCTCAAGAAGTTTTGAAGGAATGGAATCTGAGGAGTACACCAATTTTGAAATATTAACTGAAGAATTCGCCTCAGGTGTTAGCTCTGACTATTCACCACCATTGATGTCTTCATCTTCTGATAATGATTCACCCTCAACATCTGAGACTGTTCGTAGTGCTGTAAAAAAAAGACGTCCAGAAGATATGTTAAATAAAATTTTTAAGAAAATTGAGGATTTAGAAAAAGAAGAAGAGGAAGAAAAAGCAAATCAAAAAATATGGGAAGAAAAAATGTACAATTTGGAGGTTCAAAAAACAAATATGTTAGAAAAGTTAACTAATGATAATGAAGAATTAAAAATATTATAATAAATTACTTATCAAATAAAAAATAAATTGTTTTTAAAATAAATAATAAAAAAAATTATCTTAATCCGTGATATTTTTATGATAGGAAATTTCTCTGAATTTAAAACGTATATAGAACTGGACAGTCAGTCAGCCAGCCGGACAGACGGACATGGATTAATCGACTCAGAAAGTGATTCTGAGTCGATCGGTATACTTTAAGGTGGGTAGGACCAATATTTTTGTGCGTTACAAACATCAGCACAAACGTATAATTCTCACCACTATGGTGTATGGGTATAATAAGGAAAATAAAAAAAAGGTAAAACATAATAATACTTACCATATAAACTGAGTGCATGACGTATTTGTTCTCCATCGTTTATGGTATCACCCAGTACCGGTTGATTTTGCAGATTTTTACGAAGTTTATCATTGTTCTAAGTCTTTTAGCCATTTATTGTTGACATTGTCGTTATTTTCATTTAAAAAATTATGGAGAAGACAACATGTTTTAATAATCAGGTTGACATTTTGTATTTTATTGTCAATTCCTTTTCCTACTCGACGGAATCGAGCTTTTAAGTGACCAAAGGCATTTTCCACCACTCTTCGATGTTTTGAAAGAAGGTAATTAAATTTTTTTCTTCGAGAATCATTTTCGGCATTAAAAGGGTATGGCTTCATTAGATTCTTAGAGAATCTAAAAGCTGAATCTCCAATAATATAAATTGGAATTTTAGTTATACGTATATCTATGAAATACTGATCCAAAATGTCACTCTCTGAAATATGTTTTTTAAGTAATGATCTTTCATAAATTTGGGAGTCATTACATCTCCCTCGACTTCCTACATTTATGTAGAGAAATCGATATCTGAAAACATGCAAATTTTATATTTGTTGAGATTTTAAATAATTTTCCTTGAAATGGTTACACCACCTATAGTCTACTAGAGCTAGAAAAACTGTTGAATACCATTCCTTGTAATTATAATAGTCCACAGCATCTTCAGAAGCTGGATGAACTTCAATGTGGCAGCCATCTGGGAAAAAAACTTTGTTATATTGTAAATTATAGTATACATTAGTTCGTTTGATACCAATTGCTCCTAAATATTGAGGTAGTCCCGTTATATCAAATCCGTTTACACAGTCCTCTATAGTTTCACGTGATAATGGAAAATAATTAAGATATTGTGGTTTTAATTGTTTATAAGTTTCTTGGCAAAACTCTATAACTATTTTCGAAACCATTGATTATGAAATGCCGAA